>NW_026712208.1:419062-551777 GCF_030504385.1 Musca domestica
ATTGGGATGAATTTTGCTACCGTATAACTATGTTGCATACATTATGAACTGCCCCTCTACATTTACCAGTTACGTGACAGTGATCACGAACTTTATAATCATACAATTTTTTATCACAAATATGGCAATTTAGTGCTGAGTCAAATATACTTTGCTCGGTAGATTACAGGTGTTTGCTCGATAGATTACAGGGGTTTCATTGTCATATTAAGAGATAAGTAATCATAAATATCTATACAGGAAACATCTAATTGCTTTGTAAATTTCTTAGCAGCATTCTCACCACTACAGTGATGATATACATCTAGACTACTATCAAATGAGCATTTAATACTGAATCAAAATGCACTTGGAAAGTGCTTCGTAACTCTTTCTCCACCTACTATTACAGTCTTCAAAAGGTACGTCCATTTATTTTCAATAGTTCTTAAATTCTAAAATACTTTCCTCAGACTTAGGCATATTTGTGACGACACGACTACAATATTTTTTGTGAATATTTCGACATCATCTAAACGCGTTATTTCACTCATTTTGGTTATATGCCCCAATGCTTACAACCTTAATTTCATCCTCAAATATCTTAGCATATTCACCAACGAAATATGCTAAACTGTGTTTTTTTCTATGCTAGAGTTTGTTCTAAAGTGATTGAACCACAGATTTTTTTCGGACATATATGTTGCATGAATCGCAATAAAGATATATGATTGTCCCTTTCTTGGAGACATCAGTTGTTGTTCAATATTTTATTCATTTCCTTCCTGACTGTCCATTTGTATTGTTGTTGGTAAATGATGATAAAAACTGTGTTGTTCCCGTTGTTAATCAAGTTATTGCTGCTGTGATCTATGACGTTCCTTCTTCCGATGTTGATGTAAATTATATGGATGATAGCGATAATTTTGATAGGATTGTAATTGTTGATTATATCCTCCAGCATAATTGTATTGTCTATGATTATTGTATTGTCTACCATGATGATACTGCTCAGTATTATGCAGACCTTGCTGTTGCTGATTGTGATTAGTTCCATAATGCAATTGTAATGCTAGTGATTGCATAAATTACGTAATTTCTGTAGTTCATAATGCTTTTTATATTCCATGCTGTTAACAAATTTATAAACATTACAGCGCAAATATTGCATTCAAAAGCCATCGAATTCATTTTTTAATTTTTTCCTTTCCTTTCACAGAAAAATTTAAAAAAAAAACGTGCAAAATTTACTTTTTCTTTGTAGAGAGCGTGGTTTTTCGTCGAAGTCTCAGCCAAAAATGAAGATTTTCATTTAAAATAAAGAAAAATCATTTCAGTTTACAACAATAATACACACACTAGCATACTCATGTGGATTATCTGATACACATTATTAAGAACATGATTGCACGAAAATTTATGATATATACGAAAGAAATATTTTAAAGCTTTTAAAATGGTCTCACATCTTAAAAAAATTCTCTGAAATTTCTTCGTATTGAAGCATGTGTGAAAAGAAAACATTCGTAGTTTTCCAACAAAAACAAATAAAGTGTTGATAATAACTGTGAAGTGTGTAAAAAATAACCTCAGCAGAATAACCTTTCCGTAAACACACAAGTCTATTCAACAGGATAGAAATAGGTCGCTTGATATTGTACTATTTAAATAAAAACATTAGAAAATGGAATCGCACATTTAACCACAATCAACAAAAAACACAGAAACAAAAGTAAAAAAAAAAAACACTTGAATGCTTTCTCCCTAGGCACGATCGTATATGTAAACTTTCTTATAAGACAATATTTACTCAAAATGGTTGCTTGAGTGTCAAATGGTCTCACGTGTGTGAAAAAAAGAAGAAAGTTTTGAATTTGCACCTTAAAGCCTCTTGAGATGCCCACGAAATATCTATTACACTTTTCACAGGTTACACTGTATGTCAACCAATCACAATTACTGTTCTTAAACATTATTTTTAAACCCACCACCATACATAGTATGGAGGAGTTCGACATTCCGTTTGTAACTCATCGAAATAATCATTTTAGACCCAACACGTAAAAAAGAAGTAATTTCCGCCAGGCCGAACTATAAATATCCTTCACCATTTGGAACGAATTAGAAAATTTTCAAAAAAATGAAATCCATTAAAAATTCTGTTGACATCTTTAAAATATTAGGTAAATAAATATTAAATAATAAAATAAAAATATGAAATATTTTCGGGATGACCTATATAGATAATTGTCCTCTAAGGGATAAAGTACTCACAAGGAACTGCTTGTGTGAATTTTCAGATAATTCCATTGAAAAATGTGGCTAAAATCATCAAAATCCCGAATATCGTGGGGTACCTTTTTATGGGGGATATACGATATTGTGGACCTATATAGAGAATTTTCCGTCAGGGGGTAAAGTGCTCACAAGAAACCCCTTGTGTACAATCTCAGGCAAATCGTCAAAATACCGAATATCGGGGGTACCGTTATATGGGGGCTTTATGATATCGTGGACGTATATAAATAATTCTCTTTCACGGGATAAAGTACTGATAAGGAACTCCTTGTGTGTCGGTACACCCGATATTCGGTATTTTGATGATTTAAGCCTCATTTTTCAATGGAGTGGCCTGAAAATCCATACAAGAAGTTTCTTGTGAGTACTTTATCTATTGAGAAAGAATTATCTATATAGGTCCTTCCCATATTAGTCATTTTAAAGAGTTCAACAGGATTTTTAATAGATTTAATTTTTTTGAAAGTTTTATAATTCGTTCCAAACGGTGGAGTGCATTGAAAGTTCTGCCCGGTCGATCTTACTGCTTTTTACTTCTTTGCCTCTAAATTCTACCCAGATAATTATTTAAAAGCCTCCTACATTGCTTTGGATTCGTTTTAAATTCCTTTATCTTTGATTGGTAAATATTGTTCGTACTCATTTGAGTTTCTATTTAAGTGTAGTGACTAGGATGGTTAGTATTAAAAATGAGATATATCAGTCCACATTTTGGTATAGTCCCCATATAACGGTACCTCTCGATATTGGTTATTTTGATGGTTTTGTCTCCTTTTTTCACAGATTTGTCCAAAAATTGGTATTTGTTAGTAGTAATGGGTTCTAGCTCGGGTGGCGAAAATTTGTATGTATAGATCGAGTTTTAGTATAGTCCTCATATAACGTTACCTCCCGATATCTAAAAATTGGTATTTGTGGGTTATATGGCAAAACATTGTGTGTATAGGTCCACCTTTTTATATAGCCCCCATATAATGGTAATTTCTACAAAAATAAGCAGCATTATAACCTGGAATGTTGTAAATCATTTTGAGTCCGGGGGAGACCATACGAGCGGTTGCATTGTAAAAGAATTATATTAAAAGAATTATATTCAGCATTGAAATGGATAATGTAATTTGGGAAATCGTCTAGATAGTTACTTATCGAAGACTCATTTTATTCAGAGGTTTTTGATTTTCATTATAAACGACCAGTTCATTAACCGCTGATTCGCTATCTATCAACTTCCTAGATTTTCCGCACTAAAACCTTGTTTAATATTCCAAAAATTTTTCATCAAACATTTGCTTCTAGTTGAATTTGTTTTGCCTATTCATTAATACATATAGGGTTGTCCGATAAGATACAGTCGAGTTATTATGTTTTCTTATTCAGGTTATGTGTAGTTTAGGTTGAAAAGTATTTATTGGTAATACTTACTGACAATCAGATTCATAAACTTTGGAACCATCTGAGCAGCTGAAAAACTTCCCCTGTAAAAAGAGACATTTTAAATTTATCAGACCTTATAATAGAACAACAAAAAAAAAAAAAAAAAACGTTCAAACTCTGCTCAAACAGTTTTATTGCAAATACTAGTAAATTCTTTTGGAGAATGCTGTAAGTCTTTAAAATATCGTAAATGGGCAATCATGTTGTAAATGCGTTAAAGAGTGACACCAAACGAACAAATGTTAATATATTTAATCACAACAAAGTGTAACCAATAATTGTATAACTCATAAATCAAAACAGTTCACATACAAACGCTTTGTATGTGAACTGTAAAATTAGTGTAAAAAAGACGAAGAAGACGTATGTATGTACAATATATGTACAAGCGATAGTTTAGCAAACTATTACAAGTCGAAATTCAGTATGTCACTTGTGCAATGATGCCGGTTCAGACTTTTAATATCCTCCATCATGAAGATTGATTATTGGGTTAACTTCCAATGTTACTTCTGAAATCGGTTTGAAGAAAGTCTTATAGATGCCGTAACTTCGACATACCTGTTTCCTGCATTGCGGTTGACAAAGTATTAAATACCAAATTAAAAAGGAATAAATTGGTTGAAATCACCAAAATATCAAATATTTGGATGTACCGCTTTTGAGCGATATATGAATGATGAGCCTATTCCAGCGGTCTTCGGTCACAGCAGGCACGGCCCTCTATAAACCCTACATATCAAATCTTAAATATTTCCCTTCAGAAATGTGGCTAAAATCATCAGAATACAAAATCTATGAAAGTATTGAAACATTGTGTGCTATAGCAACATTTGAATCTATAAAAACGTGGACTTACATTGCCCAATTGCGGGTAGGCAGACAAAATTAGAATTTTACGCTGATTTTATTTTTAAGGAAGTCATTTTAAAAAAATTTTAAAGGAATTGTGTTATTGTGATTCAACATTTTCAAATTAACAAAACGGAAATCCTTTATTAGTTAAAGTTTAAAGTTTATAACAAAGCAAAATTTCACATTTCAGTCCTTCCCATTCAATTCGTATTAAATTTCTTTCAATTCCGTTTCCTAGTGTTAAGTTTTAAGAATATTTAATATGGAAATACCTTACATGAAATCAATAAAGAACAAATTCTTAGTACAATAATTGAAAAACCAAGAAATAATATTAGTAAACATAGATATTAATAACCATAAAAATTCCTCTTCAACTATAAATTAGCAATAATTAGTTGATTTAATGTTAAACCTACCAAACATCAAACAAAATAAAACTACTTTACTATATTTCGAGATACCGAAAAACCTATCAATGAATGGAAATAGTTAGTTTTAAAAAATATTTTTACTTTTCAATATAATCTTATGAAACTTCCATACAGTTAGTCCAAAGCTTTTCTAGCAATTCTATCCAATAATTAAACTGATTTTCCTCAAGGTCTTCAAAATAGTGGCTTAAAACTGTAATTGCATCTTCAGTTGAGGTAAAGCGCTTGCCAGCAATGATTTTTTTTGATTTGGGAACAAGTAAAAGTAACTGGTAGCTAATTAGGAGAAAAATGTAGGTGGTCAACCAATTCGTACTTTAATTCGTTGATTTTAGCCATTGCTAAAACACTCTTGTGCGCTGGTGAGTTGTCTTGACGAAATATTATTTTGGTGTTGTAAGACAGGACGTTTTTCTCGAATTTGTACATTTAATTGATCCAAAAGGTTGCAATATTACCCTGAATTGCTTGGATTGTTCTTTTGTCTCTGGAGTATAGTGGTGGATCCATGGCTCATCAACATTTATGAAACGAGGCTTAAAATCCATTTTATTTCGCCTAAAACGATCCAGACAAGCTTGAAAAATGTTCATTCTTAAGCGTTTTTGATCGAGTTGTAACAAATGCGGCACCCATCTTGCAGAAAGCTTTTTTATCAGTAGTTCTTCATGCAAAATTAAATAGAATCGATCATTTGAGATGCCCATGATATTAGCAATTTCGCTCACTTTATGCGTCGGTCGTTATCTACTAATGTTTCAATTATTGTAATAACAAATTGTTCTTTATTTATATCTTTAAAATATTTGAATTGTTCGCTCTACCACGTACATAGTGTCATGCTTCGTTGAAAGGCCTCGGAGTTTAGCTATTGAATTGTATTACACGATATCATGAAGCGCAAGAATGGTTTTACAGGTATTTTCTCAAAACTACACGATTTCGATTTCTCTTTTTTAAACCTTTCACCATAGAAAGGAAAGTATATTAAATTTGTCTTCCGTTTGTAACACTCTAAATGTTGCTCGGAAATTCCATAAAGTACACTGAAAGAGGACTGTGAACCACATGGAGGGTGTGAATTTGTTTACCAAATTAGTTAAAATTCCACTTAAAATATTGTTAACCAAAAAAAAAAAAAAAAAAAAAAAAAAAAAAACGTGAAAATTCCCTTTCCTATAAACGCACTGCCGAGCCACTGTGGCAGCATTAATAATGTATGGATGATCCCTTGTAGTAGATTGTTTAAAAACACGTTCCGGTCTTGATTCCACTAATTTTTTAAGGAGATAAGAATTTATTTCTTCCCGGACTTGTTTTATTCGTAGTTTTATGTATCATGTATCCCTACAAATTCTCCATTGGGTTTAAGTCCGGACTTTAAGCCGATTGTTTAGAAACATGGACTACAGCATTTTAATGTTGGAAAATGCAAGATTCATCCATTTTTTTGTCCATTGATTTGTACTGTTCATTTTTGTAGGAACGGACATCGTTTGATCTTAAATCGTGCTTAAATCAGGTCTGTCTAGATTACATATTTGTTTTAGTCGGAGATTTGATGATGATGATTTCCGTTTCACTAAAATCCATCAGAACGAAAAATTATACAAACATCAAAACGAACGACACCGTAAGCATTTCAGTGTAATTTTGCGTTCCACTATTTTTTTTTTTTCTTTCGCACGCATGCGAACACAAATGTCAAAGTCAGTCACTTGTGTGATTGCTGTCGTCTAATTTGCTGTCACGAGACTTGTATGGAAACAAAAAGGTGATTAAAAATAATAAATACAGTTATAATATGTCAATAACGTTTTTTTATATATAATTTTTATTTTTTATTCATAACCATCTACGGGCACTAGTTGACGAGAATCCTAAGTTAGAGGAGGATCCTAGATTCGCCAGAAGATTGCCAATATTGGCAGAATTCTTCACATCATCCATAAAATATAGGGCAACAAAAATATTAATTTTTAAAAACACAAATAAATTCAACACAATCTCTGGGAACTTAGAATGTTATTTTGTTTGTTAATTTAGAATTTGTTTGTTTACAACTGAACTGTCAGTTCACTCAAATGTCTTACAGCTTTTTCCCGTTGAAATCTGTCATTTTGGTCCTTTTCTGTTTAATTCCTCGATTAATTGTTTCAAAGTTATACTTAAGTCATTGCGAAAGAACGAAGAAATGATAATGATTTATTCTTTATTTGTTGCGGGTTACTTCTCATTTTATTAGATTTAATTGTCTTCTTGTTAGTCTCGTATTTCCCTTGTAGGCTTGCGAAATCCATAATTTCGACTGTTCTTCTAAAAATTTCGCACCACATTTTCCGAACGATTGATTTTACGTTAAATTTCTCTATTACAACATTTCTGGTAGTAGAAACGTTTGATTTGAATCTTTTCCACGTCGGACAAAAAGAGTTTTCCGTCTGATTTCTTTGGAATCTTACACTTTAAATAGCTGCAAAACATTTAATCGCTAAATTAATTCAAACAAGGAGATAAAAAAAATTGTTTACTTTCAAAAAGAGTGTAATTTTGTTTGTGGGCGAAAACTACAAAAATATGACTAAAACTGAGAATATTATGTGCGTTTACAGGAATGTGCCCCAGTGTATATACATTCATGATCTAAGTTGATTTAACATAGTTTCAACAAGGTATACCATTGTGTACGTGATAGAGCGAACCATTCAATAGTGTACACAACAAAGAAGCTGCGAAGCGGGTATTTTATTGCGTAATAAATCAAAATTAAGAAACAATATAAGTGAATATAGATATTAATATTCAAAAAAATCGTATGTAACAAAGTATTAAATACCAACTTAAAAAGGAATAAATTGGTTGAAATCACCAAATATCAAATATTTGGATGTACCGCTTTTGAGCGATATATGAATGATGAGCCTATTCCAGCGGTCTTCGGTCACAGCAGGCACGGCCCTCTATAAACCCTACATACCAAATCTTAAATATTTCCCTTCAGAAATGTGGCTAAAATCATCAGAATACAAAATCTATGAAAGTATTGAAACATTGTGTGCTATAGCAACATTTGAATCTATAAAAAACGTGGACTTACATTGCCCAATTGCGGGTAGGCAGACAAAATTAGAATTTTACGCTGATTTTATTTTTTAAGGAAGTCATTTTAAAAAATTTTAAAGGAATTGTGTTATTGTGATTCAACATTTTCAAATTAACAAAACGGAAATCCTTTATTAGTTAAAGTTTAAAGTTTATAACAAAGCAAAATTTCACATTTCAGTCCTTCCCATTCAATTCGTATTAAATTTCTTTCAATTCCGTTTCCTAGTGTTAAGTTTTAAGAATATTTAATATGGAAATACCTTACATGAAATCAATAAAGAACAAATTCTTAGTACAATAATTGAAAAACCAAGAAATAATATTAGTAAACATAGATATTAATAACCAATAAAAATTCCTCTTCAACTATAAATTAGCAATAATTAGTTGATTTAATGTTAAACCTACCAAACATCAAACAAAATAAAACTAGTTTACTATATTTCGAGATACCGAAAAACCTATCAATGAATGGAAATAGTTAGTTTTTAAAAAATATTTTTACTTTTCAATATAATCTTATGAAACTTCCATACAGTTAGTCCAAAGCTTTTCTAGCAATTCTATCCAATAATTAAACTGATTTTCCTCAAGGTCTTCAAAATAGTGGCTTAAAACTGTAATTGCATCTTCAGTTGAGGTAAAGCGCTTGCCAGCAATGATTTTTTTTTTTGATTTGGGAACAGTTAAAAGTAACTGGTAGCTAAATTAGGAGAAAAATGTAGGTGGTCAACCAATTCGTACTTTAATTCGTTGATTTTAGCCATTGCTAAAACACTCTTGTGCGCTGGTGAGTTGTCTTGACGAAATATTATTTTTGGTGTTGTAAGACAGGACGTTTTTCTCGAATTTGTACATTTAATTGATCCAAAAGGTTGCAATATTACCCTGAATTGCTTGGATTGTTCTTTTGTCTCTGGAGTATAGTGGTGGATCCATGGCTCATCAACATTTATGAAACGAGGCTTAAAATCCATTTTATTTCGCCTAAAACGATCCAGACAAGCTTGAAAAATGTTCATTCTTAAGCGTTTTTGATCGAGTTGTAACAAATGCGGCACCCATCTTGCAGAAAGCTTTTTTATCAGTAGTTCTTCATGCAAAATTAAATAGAATCGATCATTTGAGATGCCCATGATATTAGCAATTTCGCTCACTTTTATGCGTCGGTCGTTATCTACTAATGTTTCAATTATTGTAATAACAAATTGTTCTTTATTTATATCTTTAAAATATTTGAATTGTTCGCTCTACCACGTACATAGTGTCATGCTTCGTTGAAAGGCCTCGGAGTTTAGCTATTGAATTGTATTACACGATATCATGAAGCGCAAGAATGGTTTTACAGGTATTTTCTCAAAACTACACGATTTCGATTTCTCTTTTTTAAACCTTTCACCATAGAAAGGAAAGTATATTAAATTTGTCTTCCGTTTGTAACACTCTAAATGTTGCTCGGAAATTCCATAAAGTACACTGAAAGAGGACTGTGAACCACATGGAGGGTGTGAATTTGTTTACCAAATTAGTTAAAATTCCACTTAAAATATTGTTAACCAAAAAACAAAAAAAAAAAAAAAAAAAAACGTGAAAATTCCCTTTCCTATAAACGCACTGCCGAGCCACTGTGGCAGCATTAATAATGTATGGATGATCCCTTGTAGTAGATTGTTTAAAAACACGTTCCGGTCTTGATTCCACTAATTTTTTAAGGAGATAAGAATTTATTTCTTCCCGGACTTGTTTTATTCGTAGTTTTATGTATCATGTATCCCTACAAATTCTCCATTGGGTTTAAGTCCGGACTACAAGCCGGCCAGTCCAACATGTTAAGTTCATTAAACCAAGATTTCGATTGTTTAGAAACATGGACTACAGCATTTTAATGTTGGAAAATGCAAGATTCATCCATTTTTTTGTCCATTGATTTGTACTGTTCATTTTTGTAGGAACGGACATCGTTTGATCTTAAATCGTGCTTAAATCAGGTCTGTCTAGATTACATATTTGTTTTAGTCGGAGATTTGATGATGATGATTTCCGTTTCACTAAAATCCATCAGAACGAAAAATTATACAAACATCAAAACGAACGACACCGTAAGCATTTCAGTGTAATTTTGCGTTCCACTATTTTTTTTTTCTTTCGCACGCATGCGAACACAAATGTCAAAGTCAGTCACTTGTGTGATTGCTGTCGTCTAATTTGCTGTCACGAGACTTGTATGGAAACAAAAAGGTGATTAAAAATAATAAATACAGTTATAATATGTCAATAACGTTTTTTTATATATAATTTTTATTTTTTATTCATAACCATCTACGGGCACTAGTTGACGAGAATCCTAAGTTAGAGGAGGATCCTAGATTCGCCAGAAGATTGCCAATATTTGGCAGAATTCTTCACATCATCCATAAAATATAGGGCAACAAAAATATTAATTTTTAAAAACACAAATAAATTGAACACAATCTCTGGGAAACTTGGAATGTTATTTTGTTTGTTAATTTAGAATTTGTTTGTTTACAACTGAACTGTCAGTTCACTCAAATGTCTTACAGCTTTTTCCCGTTGAAATCTGTCATTTTGGTCCTTTTCTGTTTAATTCCTCGATTAATTGTTTCAAAGTTATACTTAAGTCATTGCGAAAGAACGAAGAAATGATAATGATTTATTCTTTATTTGTTGCGGGTTACTTCTCATTTTATTAGATTTAATTGTCTTCTTGTTAGTCTCGTATTTCCCTTTGTAGGCTTGCGAAATCCATAATTTCGACTGTTCTTCTAAAAATTTCGCACCACATTTTCCGAACGATTGATTTTACGTTAAATTTCTCTATTACAACATTTCTGGTAGTAGAAACGTTTGATTTGAATCTTTTCCACGTCGGACAAAAAGAGTTTTCCGTCTGATTTCTTTGGAATCTTACACTTTAAATAGCTGCAAAACATTTAATCGCTAAATTAATTCAAACAAGGAGATAAAAAAATTGTTTACTTTCAAAAAGAGTGTAATTTTGTTTGTGGGCGAAAACTACAAAAATATGACTAAAACTGAGAATATTATGTGCGTTTACAGGAATGTGCCCCAGTGTATATACATTCATGATCTAAGTTGATTTAACATAGTTTCAACAAGGTATACCATTGTGTACGTGATAGAGCGAACCATTCAATAGTGTACACAACAAAGAAGCTGCGAAGCGGGTATTTTTATTGCGTAATAAATCAAAAATTAAGAAACAATATAAGTGAATATAGATATTAATATTCAAAAAATCGTATGTAACAAAGTATTAAATACCAACTTAAAAAGGAATAAATTGGTTGAAATCACCAAAATATCAAATATTTGGATGTACCGCTTTTGAGCGATATATGAATGATGAGCCTATTCCAGCGGTCTTCGGTCACAGCAGGCACGGCCCTCTATAAACCCTACATACCGAATCTTAAATATTTCCCTTCAGAAATGTGGCTAAAATCATCAGAATACAAAATCTATGAAAGTATTGAAACATTGTGTGCTATAGCAACATTTGAATCTATAAAAAACGTGGACTTACATTGCCCAATTGCGGGTAGGCAGACAAAATTAGAATTTCACTCTGATTTTATTTTTTAAGGAAGTCATTTTAATAAAATTTTAAAGGAATTGTGTTATTGTGATTCCACATTTTCAAATTAACGAAACGGAAAACGAAACCTTTATTAGTTAAAGATTATAGTTTCCTATAACTATAAATTATTATAACAAAGCAAAATTTCACATTTCAGTCCTTCCCATTCAATTCGTATTAAATTTCTTTCAATTCCGTTTCCTAGTGTTAAGTTTTAAGAATATTTAATATGAAAATACCTTACATGAAATCAATAAAGAACAAATTCTTAGTACAATAATTGAAAAACCAAGAAATAATATTAGTAAACATAGATATTAATAACCAATAAAAATTCCTCTTCAACTATAAATTAGCAATAATTAGTTGATTTAATGTTAAACCTACCAAACATCAAACAAAATAAAACTAGTTTACTATATTTCGAGATACCGAAAAACCTATCAATGAATGGAAATAGTTAGTTTTTAAAAAATATTTTTGCTTTTCAATATAATCTTATGAAACTTCCATACAGTTAGTCCAAAGCTTTTCTAGCAATTCTATCCCATAATTAAACTGATTTTCCTCAAGGTCTTCAAAATAGTGGCTTAAAACTGTAATTGCATCTTCAGTTGAGGTAAAGCGCTTGCCAGCAATGATTTTTTTTGATTTGGGAACAAGTAAAAGTAACTGGGAGCTAAATTAGGAGAAAAATGTAGGTGGTCAACCAATTCGTACTTTAATTCGTTGATTTTAGCCATTGCTAAAACACTCTTGTGCGCTGGTGAGTTGTCTTGACGAAATATTATTTTTGGTGTTGTAAGACAGGACGTTTTTTTCGAATTTGTACATTTAATTGATCCAAAAGGTTGCAATATTAATTAATTATTTCAAAGTTATACTTAAGTCATTGCGAAAGAACGAAGAAATGATAATTATTTATTCTTTATTTGTTGCGGGTTACTTCTCATTTTATTAGATTTAATTGTCTTCTTGTTAGTCTCGTATTTCCCTTTGTAGGCTTGCGAAATCCATAATTTCG
Organism: Musca domestica; assembly: GCF_030504385.1. Lineage (NCBI taxonomy): Eukaryota > Metazoa > Arthropoda > Insecta > Diptera > Muscidae > Musca > Musca domestica. The sequence continues at coordinate 431,811 of NW_026712208.1, forward strand.
ACTGTTCTTCTAAACATTTCGCACCACATTTTCCGAACGATTGATTTTACGTTAAATTTCTCTATTAGAACATTTTTGGTAGTAGAAATGTTTGATTTGAATCTTTTCCACGTCGGACAAAAAGAGGTTTCCGTCTGATTTCTTTGGAATCTTACACTTTAAATAGCTGCAATACATTTAATCGCTAAATTAATTCAAACAAGGAGATAAGAAAAATTGTTTACTTTCAAAAAGAGTGTAATTTTGTTTGTGGGCGAAAACTACAAAAATATGACTAAAACTGAGAATATTATGTGCGTTCACAGGAATGTGCCCCAGTGTATATACATTCATGATCTAAGTTGATTTAACGTAGTTTCAACAAGGTATACCATTGTGTACGTGATAGAGCGAACCATTCGATAGTGTACACAACAAAGAAGCTGCGAAGCGGGTATTTTTATTGGGTAATAAATCAAAAATTAAGAAACAATATAAGTGAATATAGATATAATATTCAAAAAAATCGTATGTAACAAAGTATTAAATATCAAATTAAAAAGGAAAAATTTGGTTGAAATCACCAAATATCAAATATTTGGATGTACCGCATTTGAGCGATATATGAATGATGAGCCTATTCCAGCGGTCTTCGGTCACAGCATGCACGGCCCTCTATAAACCCTACATACCGAATCTTAAATATTTCCCTTCAGAAATGTGGCTAAAATCATCAGAATACAAAATCTATGAAAGTATTGAAACATTGTGTGCTATAGCAACATTTGAATCTATACAAAACGTGGACTTACATTGCCCAATTGCGGGTAGGCAGACAAAATTAGAATTTTACGCTGATTTTATTTTTTAAGGAAGTCATTTTAATAAAATTTTAAAGGAATTGTGTTATTGTGATTCAACATTTTCAAATTAACGAAACGGAAATCCTTTATTAGTTAAAGTTTATAGTTTCCTATAACTATAAATTATTATAACAAAGCAAAATTTCACATTTCAGTCCTTCCCATTCAATTCGAATTAAATTTCTTTCAATTCCGTTTCCTAGTGTTAAGTTTTAAGAATATTTAATATGGAAATACCTTACATGAAATCAATAAAGAACAAATTCTTAGTACAATAATTGAAAAACCAAGAAATAATATTAGTAAACATAGATATTAATAACCAATAAAAATTCCTCTTCAACTATAAATTAGCAATAATTAGTTGATTTAATGTTAAACCTACCAAACATCAAACAAAATAAAACTAGTTTACTATATTTCGAGATACCGAAAAACCTATCAATGAATGGAAATAGTTAGTTTTTAAAAATATTTTTACTTTTCAATATAATCTTATGAAACTTCCATACAGTTAGTCCAAAGCTTTTCTAGCAATTCTATCCCATAATTAAACTGATTTTCCTCAAGGTCTTCAAAATAGTGGCTTAAAACTGTAACTGCATCTTCAGTTGAGGTAAAGCGCTTGCCAGCAATGATTTTTTTTGATTTGGGAACAAGTAAAAGTAACTGGTAGCTAAATTAGGAGAAAAATGTAGGTGGTCAACCAATTCGTACTTTAATTCGTTGATTTTAGCCATTGCTAAAACACTCTTGTGCGCTGGTGAGTTGTCTTGACGAAATATTATTTTTGGTGTTGTCAGACAGGACGTTTTTCTCGAATTTGTACATTTAATTGATCCAAAAGGTTGCAATATTACCCTGAATTGCTTGGATTGTTCTTTTGTCTCAGGAGTATAGTGGTGGATCCATGGCTCATCAACATTTATGAAACGAGGCTTAAAATCCATTTTATTTCGCCTAAAACGATCCAGACAAGCTTGAAAAATGTTCATTCTTAAGCGTTTTTGATCGAGTTGTAACAAATGCGGCACCCATCTTGCAGAAAGCTTTTTTATCAGTAGTTCTTCATGCAAAATTAAATAGAATCGATCATTTGAGATGCCCATGATATTAGCAATTTCGCTCACTTTTATGCGTCGGTCGTTATCTACTAATGTTTCAATTATTGTAATAACAAATTGTTCTTTATTTATATCTTTAAAATATTTGAATTGTTCGCTCTACCACGTACATAGTGTCATGCTTCGTTGAAAGGCCTCGGAGTTTAGCTATTGTATTGTATTACACGATATCATGAAGCACAAGAATGGTTTTACAGGTATTTTCTCAAAACTACACGATTTCGATTTCTCTTTTTTAAACCTTTCACCATAGAAAGGAAAGTATATTAAATTTGTCTTCCGTTTGTAACACTCTAAATGTTGCTCGGAAATTCCATAAAGTACACTGAAAGAGGACTGTGAACCACATGGAGGGTGTGAATTTGTTTACCAAATTAGTTAAAATTCCACTTAAAATATTGTTAACCAAAAAACAAAAAAAAAAAAAAAAAAAAAAAAACGTGAAAATTCCCTTTCCTATAAACGCACTGCCGAGCCACTGTGGCAGCACTAATAATGTATGGATGATCCCTTGTAGTAGATTGTTTAAAACACGCTCCGGTCTTGATTCCACTAATTTTTTAAGGAGATAAGAATTTATTTCTTCCCGGACTTGTTTTATTCGTAGTTTTATGTATCATGTATCCCTACAAATTCTCCATTGGGTTTAAGTCCGGACTACAAGCCGGCCAGTCCAACATATTAAGTTCATTAAACCAAGATTTCGATTGTTTAGAAACATGGACTACAGCATTTTAATGTTGGAAAATGCAAGATTCATCCATTTTTTTGTCCATTGAATTGTACTGTTCATTTTTGTAGGAACGGACATAGTTTGATCTTAAATCGTGCTTAAATCAGGTCTGTCTAGATTACATTTTTGTTTTAGTCGGAGATTTGATGATGATGATTTCCGTTTCACTAAAATCCATCAGAACGAAAAATTATACAAACATCAAACGAACGACACCGTAAGCATTTCAGTGTAATTTTGCGTTCCACTATTTTTTTTTCTTTCGCACGCATGCGAACACAAATGTCAAAGTCAGTCACTTGTGTGATTGCTGTCGTCTAATTTGCTGTCACGAGACTTGTATGGAAACAAAAAGGTGATTAAAAATAATAAATACAGTTATAATATGTCAATAACGTTTTTTTATATATAATTTTTATTTTTTATTCATAACCATCTACGGGCACTAGTTGACGAGAATCCTAAGTTAGAGGAGGATCCTAGATTCGCCAGAAGATTGCCAATATTTGGCAGAATTCTTCACATCATCCATAAAATATAGGGCAACAAAAATATTAATTTTTAAAAACACAAATAAATTCAACACAATCTCTGGGAAACTTGGAATGTTATTTTGTTTGTTAATTTAGAATTTGTTTGTTTACAACTGAACTGTCAGTTCACTCAAATTTCTTACAGCTTTTTCGCGTTAAAATCTGTCATTTTGGCCCTTTTCTGTTTAATTCCTCGATTAATTATTTCAAAGTTATACTTAAGTCATTGCGAAAGAACGAAGAAATGATAATGATTTATTCTTTATTTGTTGCGGGTTACTTCTCATTTTATTAGATTTAATTGTCTTCTTGTTAGTCTCGTATTTCCCTTTGTAGGCTTGCGAAATCCATAATTTCGACTGTTCTTCTAAAAATTTCGCACCACATTTTCCAAACGATTGATTTTACGTTAAATTTCTCTATTACAACATTTTTGGTAGTTGAAACGTTTGATTTGAATCTTTTCCACGTCGGACAAAAAGAGTTTTCCGTCTGATTTCTTTGGAATCTTACACTTTAAATAGCTGCAAAACATTTAATCGCTAAATTAATTCAAACAAGGAGATAAAAAAAAATTGTTTACTTTCAAAAAGAGTGTAATTTTGTTTGTGGGCGAAAACTACAAAAATATGACTAAAACTGAGAATATTATGTGCGTTTACAGGAATGTGCCCCAGTGTATATACATTCATGATCTAAGTTGATTTAACATAGTTTCAACAAGGTATACCATTGTGTACGTGATAGAGCGAACCATTCAATAGTGTACACAACAAAGAAGCTGCGAAGCGGGTATTTTTATTGGGTAATAAATCAAAAATTAAGAAACCATATAAGTGAATATAGATATTAATATTCAAAAAAATCGTATGTAACTATATACTAGTAAAATTTAATTGATTTAATTTGAAACCTACTAAAAATAAAAGTGTTTTTTTATGTTAATTTTTTATAAATCTGAAAGATTAGTTTGATTTGCAAATCTTTTTAATTTGATTGCAAAAGTTGTCGTTCATTTACAAAAGGTTTAATTTCTGCTGCTAATGTTCTTTTTTCTGCTGCTAAAGGTTTCATTTCCACTGCAAAAAGATTAATTTCCTTTCCGTAATATTTCTTTGTTTGATTTAATTAAAACGCTATATCTTCACTTCAAACTTTTCCTGCAGACAAAAGACAGGACTATGCAAAATATTAGCTTCCCATCACATGCAGTTTGGACCTTAGCGTGATTACAAGAGACGGACGGACATTGCTAAATCGACTAAGAATTTTATATTGATAAAGAATATGTAAACTTTGTTGGGTGACATGACAGTCTTCAAAAACCACTTTGCAATTTGAAATTTTTTTGGTCATAAATACCTATCCAACATATGGTAAAATTGGGTTTTTGAACCGATTCCCTAGCAAAACAAAAAAAAAAAAATTGTTCTTTGCCTTGCCTTTCCAAAATTGTGTCTTATGTTTTGATATATCTTGTAGTTCCGGAGATATTGACTTTATTAACTTACTACTTATAAAGGCCGGCTACTTGCGAATGTTATAAACTTCAGAAAAACTATGGATCGCTTAGGCGGTGTAGAATATACCCCAGAGGTTAAGAACTCAAGTCCCGGCCGAAAGCCGACTACATAACAGAGCAATAAAATTATACATACATTTTGTATTCGCTGTTTTGGGCCGAATAACCGGCTAACCAGCTATTTTCCCACGAAAAAATCACTTTGCCGTATTTTATTATTATTATTACTGTGGTTATGCCCACCAGTTTCTCTGGATTTCAACCGTTTTTTTTACATAATCCCTACTTTTTATGACCAAACGAGCTTGTGCTTTTTTGATTTAGAAAAAACGTAGATGTTTGATTTGGCTGAGTATAAACGCAATAAATAAATAAAATTTACGTAAGTAAATAGATTTTTAAATGTGCTACGAACTTTGAGAAAATATGTGGGGGTTATTCTATTTTATAAGTTACGCTACCCTAGGGAGGTAATATTAACTTTGTTATTGCGTTTATAACCCTCCCTGCAAAGTATATATATTCTTGACCAGCGGAAAATTCTATGTTGATTTAGCTTTGGCCGCCTGTTTTGTTGTTGTATTCACGTTTTTAGCGATACTGTAACGATGCACCATATAATCATACTGTACTTCAGTTGGAGCACTAAAAAATCGTACAAAAATTATTGAAATCAATTTGATTTTTTATGACTTTGGAAAATATATTAGAAGCTGAGTGAAGGAATAAAATAAAGGATATAGGTTTAGATTTAGACATTACTCCTCTATATATTCTCGAACGATTTCATAAATTTGATGCATTGAAGAACTTACGTATATCCAATTTCAATGAACTTTGAAATATGTAAAGAAATTTGGTACAAAAATAAATTTGCCAAATAAGTGTTCAAATAAATTTGTCAAGTTTTATTGAAATCGATGCAGATTTGATACAACAAACACGTTAATTTTTATTGAAACCGTTTAAGATTTAGATATTATTTTATTAAAGAACATGGACCCATCTCGCCTTTTCTGTGGTACTAGGCTAACACAACAATTTAATTAAGGCTACAATTATTACGAAGAAGCATATAGGATCATATTTATTGCTAACACTCTAATAACAACAAAAATGCGATAGAAGTTTGTAGTTTCCTGCATTCCATAGCATTTGTTATGACAGTTAATAAATCCCAAGTACATACTCTTGGTCTATGCGGACCTCAAGTATAAAATGTAGTATCTCTCTTATAAAATGCGATGAAAGTAATAATCCCTAAATTTTATATGTCTTATTTTTCTCAAACGGAGATCTGTGAACCTATCGACCAACTCCTTCCGGTATCTCCCAAACAATATAACATAATATCCAAATCTGGCCCGATTTCAATATAAGTTGACACAACATATTTTTAACCAATTCCGTCACACATTCCAAACATCACTGAAATTTGAGATACATAGGCCCTTTCTTAAAGTATATCAATTTTTTACAGGGATATCGCAATATATATGATGCTTTTAAAAGTAACTCGTATTCACTACATTTTTTCCCAATGACATCTTAATTTCAAGGTTAAAAATATTAAACAAAAAGAAATATGTAATTAATTTCGTAAATTAAATCTATAATTCAGTTCATCAACATAAAATAAACGATTTGCGTTACCCATTGTTTTATTTAAATAAATTTAGCTATAATTTCCATATTATCAATATAAAATATGGCAACGTGAATTCAGCAAACATTACGTTAAAAGATAAAGGGAAGATGGTGAAACCTTTTGCTTAACGGACAGTTCATACCTAAATGAAAATTGCAATAACGAAAAAGGATTTACGTGTCCGACAACATCATTCGCTTTTATCCATCGGAAAGATGTAAAAACCGGCCATCGCGTATTTGGTGCATCAAATATTTGAAATCGGCCGAAAAATTTATATAAGAATTATACACAAATATGAACCGCCTTCAATAAAATTTGAAAAAATCTGTTCCACATGGCAGATATCATTAAAATTGGTGATCCATGGCGTGTTTGATGCATCAAACACATAGCGTTATAGATGCATCAAAAACATGACATCGACCGAAAATATTTTGGAAGCTGTTGCGGAGTAATGTAAAAAACCATTTGGAAAGGACTTGAAAATTTAAAAAAAAAATCGTCTTAAAATATTTTTTAAAGGAAATCGTTATATGGGGGCTATACGTAGACGAGGGCCTACATCAGACATTTTTTTTTTGTCATAGGCTTTAGTACCCATTCGGACCTCCAGGTACGGAATTCTAAACAATAACGTTGCATAACGTCGCGGATATCATCAAAATATCGAAAATAGGGATGAACCATTATGTGTGGATGTATGAAGATGTGAATCTGCAGACACAAATACCTGTCATAGGTTGAAGTATCCATTACGAACTTCAAATACGAAATACCGAATATCGGGAGGAGTAAAATGGTATGATGACAAATTATTCGAAATAATGACGAATTATGTTTTTTTTTGTGTAATTTAAATCGAAATTGATTACCGCCTAGGACTATTAAAACATTTTTTCTTAAATCTATTGAAATCAATTGAAGGTGAAACCGTCAGTTTTTTAAACATTTTCTTTATTTCGATCAGTTTTTCCCATTTATTAAAAAAAATACAAAAGATAAATCTTTAAGGCTAGTGAAGATTACTTTCAACAATTTTTAGACCATTGGTCTAGATCTAAGTCATTCATCTCGAGCAACTTCAAAGTTGACAAGGGCCGGATACCACCAAACCAAAAATAGTACGTTGAGTGCCGGGGAACCCTGTACTCGAATAAAGAATTAACGCATTGTGATCTGGAAGGGTTATATTAATCACCGCTGTCGGCAACAGTGTAACAATGGGCTGAATGGGTCGTGCAATCCGAACAGCAAAGCTCGACAACTTGGAAGAGAAAGGAAAAATTTGTCTTAGAGGGTTCTTTTTGAGCGGGCTTATTCCAATCGGATGTGTTAAGTCCGCTCTATAGTATCACATATAAGTGCTGGGGAGCAAGTGCCAGCAAAGTTCTACCAATAGAGCCAGTACGTGCAATACATACGTCTAAAGGTCAATTGAATAAATTAAAATAAAAGGAAATAAAACACAATAGTTTAATAAAAGTTTTAGCCATGGTAGAAGAATATAGGTAGTCGCATCGACACAGCTGCTGGGACAATGAACTGCTAAACCAATTTTGGACTTGAAAATTTGGAATGAAAAATTATTCAAATTTGTAAAAATTATTAACAAATGTACATCATAACAACCTCCAATTGGCGTCGTATAGGAAAACACATACAAATGTAGTTAGTTTTGAAGAAATATTAAAAAAAAATTAAAACATAAAAAAAATGAAAACATTAAAAAACAATGTTCCCAAGCGTTGATGCATCTATCTGTATTCTTCTACCATGGTTTCAGCCAATTGCCGTGTCTATAATGATGAAAACGATATTACCTTCGGGTACCACGATATTTTGCAATTCAAGCGTCCTAGTCAATCGATTCTTAATTGTATTTGTTTTTATGTGTTGATAGTTAGGTTTCTAATGGTTTGTGGCATGTCAAATCAATCATATGTTCATTGAAATCTGCCTATCTTACTACAACAAGAAATGTAGTAAATGCGACTGGATAGATTTCAAATGCTTTGACTTTTATATTAATGGCTAAAGGTTAAAGTATGTAAAACATCAATTCTTACTTAAACATTTGCCACCTTCGTTGAAACAACTATATGTTTTAATAATAACACTAGTAATGATATGAGCAAAACCTTTCTCAACATTTATGGTTTTTAATCATAATAATTACATTTTTCTAATAAATATGCTTACAATCTAAACATTTGCGGTCGTAAGTGATAAAGACCCCAGACCATTAGGAACCTTGTAAATATTTGGAACCATTCGAGGCCTTGGGCCATTAGTGATCCAGTGATGTGTAACAAATGTGTTTCGCTTGGTGAGGCCGCAATACCACGAACAAGTTGTACGATATACGAAAATAACAATTGACATGATAGACCCTTTAATAATCCAGCCGAAACGAGTATTCTGAGCAAGCAGCATAATTGACGAATGCGTCTGAATAAATCGCGTTTGAAATTGCCGAACTATTATTTTTTGCAATAATGTTTCTTGTTCGAAAGGAGGTGACGGAATAAAAAAAAAACGACTTTCTGTCACAATCTGACTTGAACAACACACAATAGAGCGATCTCTGTGTAGCACGGTGTGATGTCTCTCTGTATGTCGACACCAACGACTGATACAATGATTGACTTCGTGTCCGTTACAAAGGAAATTTATACATTTACGTATTATTAGACCAATTTAAATCTTTCCACCGGTGTACCATTTACAAACAGAGGACAAACATTTAATTTATGTTTTTGCTCTCAACAAGGACCGCAACAGGAATGATGAGACGAACGAGGGAACGAATAAACATCATTCCGTTTGGAAAACGCGGGAGAAAAGGAAGCAACAATATTAAATATCAACCTTTTTCATTTCATGCAAACATAGAAGAGTTCGAATTCTCTCTGTCAATAATGCCCTACTATTTCCAAGATGAAAGACACGATTTTGTTTTCACACTTTGCTCCCATAAAATATGTTTGATTTTTGGCAATTTTTGCAGACAAATAAATACCACGATCCGATCTCAAATATCGGTTGGTAAATCAGAAATTGCCATTAACGAAAACAACTATTAATTCCGTTTTGTATAGACATAAGTCCCAAATTAGTTTCCTGCTCCAACAACGCAATTCAAGGCATTCCATGCTGCTTTGAATCTCTGAAACATAAAAAATATTCTCGAGCCTCACCACTAGTCTTATTAATAAAAAAACAAGTAAAAAAGCTGTAAGTTCGGCCGGGCCGAACTTTGAATACCCTCCACAATTTGAAACGAATTTGGCAAGTCTCAAAAACAATTAAATCCGTGTAAAATTTTGTTAAAATCTTAAAAATACCGAATGTTGCTATTATATTAGGATCTATACGACGACATGAACCTGCGTAGGTAATATTTTTTATAAGCCATTACAATATTTAAATACGAAACTTAAAAAAAATCGGTTATAATGTCGATAAAATGATAATACCGAATATTGGCAGGTACCGTTATATGGGGTCTATACGAAGACATGGACCTGCACAGACAATTTTCTGGCATGGGCTGAAGCATCCATTCCGAAATTCACATGCAAAATTTGAAACAATCCCGGTATATAATGTCGCTAACATCATCAAAATACCGAATATAGGGAGGTACGGTATATGGGGGCTATATGAAGACGTGAACCTATATGGCCCATTTTCTGTTTTATGCTGGAGTATCTATTACGAACTTCAAACACCAAATTTGGAACGATTTCGCTGAATAATTTCGCTAAAATCATCAAAATACCGAATATCGAGGGGTACCATTATATGGGGGCTATATGAAGAAGTGGACCTACATGGCTCATTTTTTGACTTAGGATGTAGTATCCATTACGAAGTTCAAATACCAAATTTGAAACGATTCCAAACATGGACCTGCACAGATAATTTTCTGTCTTAGGCTGTAGTATTCATTACGAACTTCAAATGCCAAATTGGAAACAATTAAGGCGAATAATGTCGCTAAAATCATAAAAATACTGAATATCGGGAGGTACAGTTATATGGGGGCTATATGATAACTTGGACCTACATGGCCCATTTACGAACTTAACATGCCTACTGGCCAAATATACATGTGTGCAAAATTTTAGCCTTCTATCTCAATTTGTTCGAAAAATAGCGTGATTACAACAGACAGACAGACAGACGGACATGGCTAAATCGTCTTAGAATTTTACGCTGATCAAGAATATATGAACTTTGTTGGGTCTGACATGAGTATTTCGAGGAGTAACAAACGGAATGACAAAATTAATATACCCTCCATAGTATGGTGGAGGGTATAAAAACAACTGACCCGAGCAAATCTCTGAAAATGGGCCAAGTTAGAATATTGCTATCGAATACCTTAGTATCACATCGCCAAATTATGAAAGTTATCTGCATGTAGAGGAGCAAAGGAAAACAAAAGAAACGATTTATGTACCCCTCTTACGAAAACACAAATATTCATCATGTTTTCAATCGTTTTGTACTCCAAACTAAACAAAACTACAAACATTGCAATGCCAAAATATGATTGCCTTAATGTACTTCGGCTGTGAGTTGCCGAGCTCTATCGTTTGCGAACGAACCGCCGGGAAACGTTAACAAACGTTTACTGTGCGAAATGATGACTGGAACGTTAAGAGTTGTTGTTCTTAATATTATTTTTCTACGTTTTTGCATAGTGTGATTGTCAATTAATATAAAGGAATACATTTAACTTTTAATTAGTTTGTATATTATTTGTAATGGGTATATATACAGGGAAAAGTTTGCAAACGTTTCCAAAGTTGCGTCATCCAGCAGAGTACATTTCAGTTCAGTTTTGTATCCACTCATCTACACAAACAGTACAGAATAAGAAACAAGTCACGGTATCTCAATATCGGTTTTGTTTCTTTTCGTAATTCAAGAAAACACGGAATGAAATGAATGCATACGTTTCCAATAGTTTATTTTCATTCGCTGATTTATAGGATCAACAATAAAGCTTGTGCCTATTTTATGACTCTTATTATTCAAGAAGCAAAAATATATCAAATTCGGCCGGATTCCACTTTAAACCTCAAATACCAGTAAGACTGTCTGGATAATGCCGTTAAACGGGAACCTCTATTCACAATTTGATACTTCAAGAATTGTCATCTACCAAAATTTTTAAATACCACATTTGATACAATTTCGTGGGTAAATGTGACTAGGATTATCAAAATACAGAATATCGGTGACGTTGTATGTGCTCTAGAGGACAACGTAGACCTAAATATTCAATGTTCTGCCACCAGAGTTGGGACCCATTTCGAACTACATATACCGATAACTAGACAAATCCCTTGAAAAACGTGGCAAAAATCATCTATATACTAAATATTCGAAGGTGTCATTATATAGGGGCCATGCCAAAACGTGGACCTATATATACTGTATTCCGCCACCGGAGCTAGAACCCGTTACGAATACCATTTTTTAGACAAATCCGTGGAAAATGTGGCAAGAATCATCAAAATACCGAATATCGGAAGGCGCCGTTATGTGGGGGCTATATAAAAACGTGTATCTATAAATATAATGTTTTGCCACGGGTCAGTTAAGACGCGTGAAAACACTAATTTTGACCAATATTCTCCTGAATGTGACATACCATATAGGCAATCAAAGTAGACCATGTAGATAGAGTTTTTTTAAGCCAAGAAGGACAATCGTGGAGTCGATCTAGCAAAAGATATTATTAAAAGATATGTCAATTTTATTCAAAATATATTAAAGAAGTTCGGATGATAAAACAGCACCCCACAATTATAAGCGAGGTAAGGAAATGGACTTAAGCGGAGCTAATTTATTTTGCTACTTTTATTGAGCAAATATATGACATTTATCCATTGTAGCAACAACACGTACGCTGTACGATGTCGCTAAAACCATCCAAATAAAAAATATTGAGATGTTCCGCTATATGGGGCCTAAACGAAGACGTGGACCTACATACGAAAATTTTTGTCATAGGCTATAGTTCCCATTACGAACTTCAAATACAAAGTTCGAAATAATGTCGCTAAACTCATGAGAATGTGAATATCGGGGGGTACCATTATATTTGGGGCTATATGAAGACGTGGACCTGCATACGAAATTTTTTGCCCGAGGTTGTGGTATACATTAAGACCTTACAATACGAAATTTGAAACGATTCCGGTGAATAATGTTGCTGAAATCATCAAAAATCGGGAGGTACCGTTATATGGGGGCTATACGAAGGGGTGGACTTGCATACAAAAATTTTGTCATTGGCTGTAGTATCCATGACGAACTTTAAATATGAAATTTAAAATAATTTTGGTAAATAATGTCGATAAAATAACGAAAATACCGGATATCGGGGCGTTATATTGGGACTATACGAAGACGTGAACCTACAACACGAAATTTGAAAACGATTCCTGCCGTTATATGAGGCCTATACGAAGACGTGGACCGGCATACGAAATTTTTTGCTCTAGGTTGTAGTATTCATTGAGATCTTACAATACATCCGAAATGAGTATGCTGATCGAGCAGCGTAATTCACGAAAAACGAAAACTGTGATTTTTAACAAAATATGAAAGTTAACTTTATTTAAAGGTAAAACAAACTTTAATAATTTTTTTTCAATCGTTTTGTACTCCAAACAAACCAACACCACAAACATTGCTATGGCAGAAGTATACTAACAATACGATTGCCTTAATGTTCTTCGGCTGTAAGTTTACGAGCTGTATCGTACGAACGAATAGCCGGGAAACGTTTGCTGTGCGAGATGATGACTGGAACGTTAAGAGTTGTTATTCTTAATATTGTTTTCTGTACGTTTTTGCATAGTGTGACTCGTAATATTCCAGAAGTAAGAATGTATCAAGTTCGTACGGGTTCCACTTTAGTCTTTAAATGCCAGTTTATTAAACTTTCGTTGTATGGGTACCACGCCAAAACGGGAACCTCTACTCACAATTTTAATTGTCATCTATACCAAATCGTGGACCTACATAGTCCATTTTCAATACCACAAGACCTGTAGACATAATATACATTGGAGTAAAATTTTATCAGCCTACTTCATTTTGTTCGGAAGCGACATAGAATTTAAGCTCACCTTGTTGGGTCTAAAATATATATATTCGACCGGGCCGAACTTTTAATACCTTCCACCATTTGGAAGGAACTTGAAAATTTTTAGAAAAATTACGAACTACCACTTAAATGAAAACCGTTATATGGGGACTATACGAAGACGTGGATTGTGCATTGAAATAAGAACTCTTTTGGGTTTATTGGGGAAGCCGCAAAATGCGACTCCCTTTTACTTTATTCAAATCAGATCTATTCTTATATTATCCAAATTAACTTAAGCTAAACGAAAAATAAGGTAAGCTTGGGAATCGCTTGGTAAGCATAATGCATACTTGTCGTGAGGTAGGTAGGTATGGCAACATTCATGAATGAAAAACATTACACCTCCTTTTTTAAAAAGTATAGTCTTTGGTTTAAATTGATTATTCTTAGTTGAATTTAAAGAATTAATGTCTTATTATTTATTTATATAAATTTACAATTAGCAGTCAGTGCTGCGTCCATTTCAAGTTAGTTCCCTCTTGTTAATTTTAAAATTTATTTTAATGTTTACAATTTACTCATATTGGTTTCTTTTGTATAGAAACTTATGCATACAACAATATTTAACGTAACTTTTTAAATACGGTTACATAGAATTTGTTTTTTTTTTTTTTAGTTTTTTGATTTAAGCGATATTTTTAAAATTTAATTTATCGTTTGTATAAATTAAATAGTGTTTTTATGAAATACATAACGATAGTTGGTTTTCAGGTGTTATGAGGCTTAAAATGTTTTTGTATAGGTATTTAACTATTTTCTTCGTTTTAAATTTTAATTTAAATTATTTAATATGCTTTCTTTAGCCATTATTATTTTACATATACATATTTTTTATGAATTAATATATGTATTCTTATATATTAGTTTACTAAGGCGAATTGAAAAGTTTAATTGCTCTAAAGTATGTCTATATATATTATTATTATTACATATTATATTATTATATTTTAATAGTAATCTATTATCAGTTATCTATGTTTTATATAAGTATTAAAATTTATTGTATGCATATGCTAAATTTATACGTACGCATAGTTAAGAGGCAATAAAAATAATATGTTCAATATTATTGTCCTTCATTAAAGTTATTGCTCAATGTATTAAAAAATTTTAAACGGTTTTTATGTACTCCAATACTTTTTCTGTCCGACAATGACAGTGAGCAATACGCATTACAATCGATATTTCCGATCGAGAAGGGGCCTTTGAATAATTGTTCCAATTTATGGCCACCATTATTCTCAACTAGTACTAAATCTCCTATTTGTACATGTAAAGGATTGGCCGTTTTGTCATATTTCATTTGAGTGGCTCTACAGTGCTTAGACCAAGAGAATCAATGGTAAGCGGTATTTTGCCGAAAACCAATTCATACGGACAATAACCATGGACTGTAGATGGAATAGTATTAGAACAGTACGTAAAATATTTAAGCCATTCGTTCTAATGAGACATAAGAACGAATATATTCATTAAATGTCCTAGGTGAACTTTCTATGGATCCAACTGTTTGAGGGTGGTATGCTGTCGAGGGGACATGTTTTACATCCAACATCTTAATAAGTTCCTGCAAGGTCTGGTTTTTATACCCAGTTCCTCTGTCAGTTTAAACTTTTCTCATTGATCCGTATATAAGTACAAAGTTTTCAAATGTTACCGTAGCTTTAGTTTTTGCCGTTTTATCGGGTACTGGTACCAGATACTTGGTGATATGACATATTATTGTCACAGCGTTACCGGTGTTTGATTTAATAAACGGACCTATGGTGTCAATAACGAGAATATCAAAGGCACTTGATGGGGGTTCCGTTATGCACATAGATTCTTTCGTCCTTTTAAGGGACTTGTTCTCTTGGTATTTACTGCAATTTTTAACTTAGTTTTTGATGTCTTTAGACATTCCGTTGGCGTTAACGCTATTGTTAGTTTCTTTAATAAGTGATTCGCACAGTTTCGAATCATATTGAATAAATCCTCATTTAGTGAGAGTTGCAATTTGAATATTCCCTTATTACCGGTTATTTTCTCCAACCTAGGACGAAATTGATTTAGATCAATCTTTACATTTTCTAAAATTGTTCTCCAATATTTAAAGGTACACTTTGGAGTTGTACCAGAGAGAGAAATCTTTTGGAGAACACTTTTTAATCTCCTTTGCATTTGGTGGTTCGTAGACCCGAGGAATGTCTGACACGCTTGTAATTTTTTTATCTTTTTGTGTTTGGTCTTTCTTTTGATTTTGACCGCGTAGTTACCATATAGATTCTCTTTATATTCTTAATATCGCAGAGGGCATCGGCTCCACCGTTGTCCTTTCCTTTTATGTACTGTATTTCAAATTCATATACTTCTATAACAAGTAGGCCAATGGGTGGTGATCACTTCTCACCAAAAATTTTGTACCATATATGTATGGTCTAAACTATTTTATTGCCCCAAAGTACTGCTGCGAGTTCTTGTTGAATTTCAGATTTGTTGCTTTCACCTTCGGTGAAGGATCCTGATGCATATGCCACGGGTACAAAAGTGAATTTTTCAAATACTCAAAGCACATTTATCATTCTTCTGTTTAAATAAACATTTCATTTTTCGTAGTTAGTTTTGTTAATGTCATAGAGTATTCTGCAAAATTCGGTATAAATCTTCTGTAGTAATTACAAAATGCAACAAACATTTAATTTCGTTCTCATTTTTTGTGGTAGGATATGCTTAGATGGTCTCTTATTTTGAACAATCGGGATGAATTCCCTTATCAGTGCATTTATGACTCAAAAAGTTATCAGGATGCGACTTCAGATTATATGTTCAGCACGTCGTGAAGACATCCCGCAGATTTTGAATCATTTGTTTCCCTGAACATCCAATTACGATGAGATCATCAATGTTCCTGTACATGGATGATCTCATCGTAATTGGATGCTATTGCCATCATTCTTTGGAAGGAGTTCAGTGCTACTTTAATTCCATAAGGGAGATGTTTAAAGCGGAATTATCCTTCATTCGTGGAGAATGAAGTTATATCCCTAGGCTCCTCTTTTAATTCTATTTGATGGAATTCATGTTTGAGTTGTGAGTTGCGAAGACTTGCAAAAAAATTAACACATACAAATAAAGATGCATAAATACATACATACATCACATATATAAAAGTAAGAGTAGCAAGAGTATTTCCCAAGTGGTGTTTAATCCGCTGATACAATAGATGACTGCTGCTGATTTTGTGGTAAGGATTTGTTCTGTGAATGCGGTTGCGGCTCTAACTTCAATTTTAAAAGTTCCGCTACTTCAATGAGCTGTAGTCAGGAATTTTTGGGATTAAGTTGGGTAGGTTTGAAATTACCGAACTACAAAGATGGAATTCCAACTGTATTGAATTGCGATAATGTAGTGCTGTTCTGCCATTAGTAGGCAACGTTCGGGGTGCTTTTGGTTGTTGGTCCGTTCAGACACTTGACCCCGTCGCCCGTGCGCCTTACTTTATTCAGATCAGTAATGTTCTTATATTATCTTATCCAAATTAACTTAAGGTAAACGAAAAATAAGTAAGCGTGGGAAACGCTTGGTAAGCATAATGCATGCTTACTATCTTGGAGTAGTGCGAACAACACACATCAATAAAGTGAGGGTATAAAATTACATACTGAAGGTATTGTAACTTGAGTAAAGTCATACTATTAGCTGGATACAGAAGGTATGCCAACTTGGACAATTGTGTCAACCAGTATGATACGTTGTTGTCGTACGCAAGGTATGGCAACATGCATGAATAAGAAGACGTGGAACTGTTGGTAAATAATGTCGCTAAAGTCATCAAAATACCGAATATCGGGAGATAACTTTATATGGGGGCTATGCGAAGACATGGACTTGTTGGAAAATTATGTCGCTAAATCATCGAAATACCGAATATCGGTAGGTAACTTTATATAGGGGCTATGCGAAGACAAGGAGTTGTTGAAAAATAATGTCGCTTAAATCATCGAAATGCCAAATATTGGGAGGTATTGTTATAAGCGGGTTATACGAACCCATTTACGAGTTTATCCTACCTACTGCTAAACTATGCATGTATGTAAGATTTTAGTCTTCTATCTGAATTCGTTCGAAAGATAGTGTGATTACAACAGACGGACAGACAGACATCACTAGATCGTCTTAGAATTGTATGCTGATGGAGACTATATATAATCTTAGGGTCTTTTATGAATATTTCGAGGAGTTGCAAATCGAATGACTAAGCTAATATACCCTCCATAGAATGGTGGAGGATATAAAAAAGGAACCATATAGAGGACTATGAATTCACTTAAAATATTGGTAACAAAAAAAAAAAAAAACTTTTGTACTTAATATATATATTTTTACTTATTGTTTATGTTAATATCCCTTTTTTTAAACGCACTGACTTGCGATCCGCTGTAGCAGCCTTAATAATGTATGGTTGATACTTTGTTATGGATTGTTTGAAAACACTTTCCGGCATTGATTCCACTAATTTTTTAAGGAGATCCGAATTAATTTCTTCCCAAACCTGTTTTATTCTTAGGTTCAGGTCATTAAGCTTACATTTTGGATATTATTTGCGTAAACTTTAAGGGCCCTATAAGTTCTCAATTAGTCTTAAGTCCGGACTACAAGCCGGACAGTCCAACAGCGGAATGTTATGCTCAGTAAACCAAGATTTCGATTGTTTAGAAAAATGGATTGTAGCATTATCATGTTGAAATATGCAATATTCTTTCATTTTTTTCGTCCATTATTGAGAGAAGAGCATCTTCCATCAGTTCGGTATGAATTGTACTGTTCATTTGTGTAGGAAAAAAAGAGATTTTCGATTTATCTATAGAAGAAAACGCTGCCGCCACCGAAATTACGTTTCGACATTCGAACTTCGTTTGATCTTAAATCGTGCCAATAGCATGAGTCAGGACCGTCCAGATTACATTTTTTTTTCTTCAGATAAAATTATTTTTTTGCCACTCATCAGACCATTTCAAATATATATATTTTTTATCATTGGTTTACGTTTTACAGAGAGATTCAATTTATTCTTTATTCGCATAGAATTTAATTTGTTGCAGGTTGCTTCTCGTTTTATTGTATGCATAGCGGAATTTGGAACAAAAATAAAAATAATGATCACACTATTTTTCTGAAACTAAGGCGTCCAGTTGCGAACTGATTGAAGCGGAATAGTGTGATCAGCTGACTACGGGGGTGTTCACTTAAAAAACACAACATTGACGGAGGAAAAGAGAATGAAGTTACGGTGCAGGACCTAAATAACCCAGTACCGGCCTGTGTTTGTGATTCAGCCTTTGTGCCTTGGCATCTGCGGTCGAGGGTATCCTACGGGCAAAAAGATATACAGAGAGTCTGTGAAGCTCCGGTGAATCGTACACACATCAGCACCTAGTTGTAGAATTACTAATATAGATTTGAAGAAATTTTTCTCAGCCAAAAGAATATTTGGCAAATTAAATCAACACCAATTTAACGATATGTTATATCACCAATATTAGCGGGCACAATTTATGCTGACAATTTCATGCATATGAATGTGTTGATGGGGGAACCTAAGAATAGAATTTCCGTCAAGTAGTGGGCAATGGCTTTATAATGCCTCAAATGCCACTTGACAACGAACGCACACTCTAACTGAAGGAGCATAAGACAAGTAAAAAAGCAGAAAGTTCAGCCGGGTCGAACTTTTTATCTTCTAGGAGATAATGTACTCACAAGGAACTCGTTGTGTTGATTTTAAGACAATACCATTGGAAAATTTGGCTGAAATCATCAAAATGCCGAAGATTAGGGGGTACCGTTATATTGGGGCTACACGATATCGTAGACCTATATAAACAAGTCTCTTTCAGGGGGTAAAGTACTGTGCGGAATTTCAGACAATTCCATTGAAAAATTTAGCTACAGTCGTGAAAATACCGAATATCGGGGTTTACCGTTATATGGGGGATATACGATATCGTAAACCGATATAGCCCATCTTCGAACTTAACCCTTCTGCAGACAAAAGAGAGATCTGTGCAAAATGTTAGCTTCCTATCTCATTCGTTTTGACTGAAACGTGATTACAACAGTCGTACTGACTGACGGACATGGCTAATTTTAGAATTTTACGCTGATCAAGAATATATATACTTTGTTGGGTCTAAAATGATTATATCGATGAGTTACAAACGGAATGACGAACTTAATATACCCTCCATACTATATATGCTGGAGGGTATAAAAAAGAAGAAGGAGACGTCTTCGTAAAATGAGCTCGCACCTTCTTTTGAATCCTTTCCGTAAGGAAATGATCCACAACCTTCCTAGATGACAAATCCGATTAGTTTTTGACCGTCTATGCCCACTTTGTGGCAGTGTTTTTAAGTTGTCTTTATATGCATAAGAATACTAATACGCGATCTCAGTCACTTGTATAAACATCCTAGATTGCCATAGCCGAAATACATCCACTGAGTGCCGCTAAAAATTTTTAATCACGTAGATGACATGACACATGCTTCCTTAATTGATTGGGCATTTGTTATAAGTCTCTTTCACGTCTTAACCTCACGAAGAGTATAGAAGTTGCTTTCAAATTGATTGGCATTATCAGCAATACAATAATCAAGTGTAGTAAGAGACATGTTGAATAACAAAGAAGGTTACTGGACGCAAATCAATTAAAACTATAACAATTATTGGCAACTTTGTAGAAAAATTCAAATTTTATTTGTTAGAAGTTTTAGAAAGAAAACAATAAATAAGGATTGAAAAAAATATAAAATACTTCTTCTCGATGTACTGAAAAGGGAATTTGTTTTTACCGTGTATCGAAGAATACCAAATGTTTTGTTATATGTATCAACGAATACCAAAAAAGGGATATGTGTAACGAATTGTACACGATACAATTATTTCCGAATGTAAATTACTTATAAACCAAGAATAAATTATCCAAAAATAGCAAAATTTTGAAGTATTATTGTATGGTCAGACTGAGCAAATATTTGAACCAAAATGGTTTTCCCATATTTGACTGAACAAATGTGAAATTCACAGAGTCAGAATCATAAATGGTATTATCAAATCAATTAACAATATCCTCTTTTAAAAGCAAAATGTGATCGTTTAACCCATTGTTTTAACAATAAAGAAGAAAATATTTTATCATTAGTGTTCACATTTTGGGCACACAGGTCAAATTTTTGTTTGATGGCAGATAACTTTGTTTTCCCAAAATCAGCTGTTTTAGTGTTAGCCATCACCTAATATCTGGTGGACAGGTTGTGATTAAGAAATAATTGAACTTTTTCGTAAACTATTGGCCCAATGTCACCTTACCTTAATACTCGCTACATATCAAATTATCAATCAAGAACTAATTAAAATTGAGATAAATGTTTCTAATATTGAAAGAGTTTATAAAAAAATCGTTTTAAAATATATAATAAAAAATATTATTATAATTATATATAATACGACCGAATACATATATATTCAATAACGCAATGACTAATTTCCAAGAGAACAGTTTAAATATTAAAGAAAAAAATAAAACTTTTTAAATGAAAACCTTTTTAAACAATTTTCAGGTTTTTGAATGAACATACCATTACTCTGTGCGGGTGGTTACTGACTAACTATTACAACTCAATGAACCGCGGAGTATACAGCATTGATATTTGATACACTCCAAAATCATCAATCCCAATAACAATGAATATCACATATCACTGCTTGTTTGCACCAAAATTTTAACGTCAGTTTACGCTTATATCTAAAATATGTCGGAGATTACAAACAAATGAATTACCGATAAAAACTGAATTATTAAAACGAATGCTGGCGTTTACGATCAGTAAAAATGTACGTAACTTTTAATGATAGATAGATAGATTGATTTAAGAATAATGTATGGTGATGTGTGTTTATTGACGCGAAAAATAATTGTTTGCAGGTTGTTGTTGACGATACCGAACTCTTTAAACATAACAAGTAAAACAGCAGTATGTTCGGCCGGACCGAACTTCCAATACCCTCCACCATTTGTAACGAATTAGAATATTTTCAAAAAAACAAAATCCATTAAAAATTCTGTTAAAATCTTTAAAATACCTAATATCGGAAGGTGCCGATACATGGGGGATATACAATATTGTGGACCAATATAGACGAATCTATGTCTAGGGGAAAAGTACTCACCAAGAACTCCTTGTGCAGAATTTCAGGCAATACTGTTCAAAAGAACATACATTTGGAAATAATTACAGACCTAACAACGGAAGCATTCATTGGAGCATTGAAGAGATTTATCTCTCGGCGAGGGAAATGTCAAAACTTATATTCAGACAACGCGACGAACTTTGTAGGAGCCAAAAATCAGCTCGATGAATTTAGGCTCTCTTTGGAGAGAAAGGCAAAAAGATAATAGCGCAGACGTGGTCAAGAGAAGGGATCGATTTCCAGTTTATTCCCCCAAGAGCACCACATTTTGGTGGCTTATTGGAATCTAGCTGCATTAACACCTGGTCATTTTGTTGTGGGAGAGCCGTTAACGGCACAGGTTGACCCATCAGCGAACCAATCGTCAACATTATTGACAAGTAGATGGAAGGTGGTATCGCAAATTAGACATGAGTTCTGAAAACGTTGTTCCACGGAATAATTAAATACTCTGCAAGAAAGAAGAAAATGGAGTACACCATCTCCAAACGTTGAACCTGATCAATTGGTCATTATTAAGGAAGATAACATGCCTGTAATGCAGTGGCCGCAAGACAGAATAACGCGAACATATAAGGGCAACGATGGAGCTCTTCGTGGAGTTGACGTAAAGTCACAAAACGGCGAAATTAAAAGAGCCATAACCAAATTAGCTCCTTTATGGGAAAAGGAAACTCTTCCGCCTATAGAGACCAAGAGTAGGAGTGAAGGGCCATCTTCAAAGCGTTTGAAGATGCCAAGCAGCATGCAGGGATCGCTGATGCTTGTGGCTTTACTATTTTTACCTCTATGCTTGTGTCATTCGTTCAACATACACAAGTCTGAGACTTAAGCCACTAGATTCCATAATCTCAAGCAGTAAGCTTGTCTTGCCCAACACAACATTAAACAGCACCTATGAAACACATGCTGCTGAGCTCGTCACCTTAGACCAACAGCTAAATACCATTGAAATCTGACGCCTTCCACAACTACGGCCATTCACCATCATACCATCAGCTATCTAGCTCTTTGCATTGGAATTGGAGTAGCCATATACGTCACTGTCAAGTTTCGTCACCACAGAACTTCCAACAACAACGTCAACCCAACACCTATTCCCCGACAGTCAGTCTCATTATCATACGTCATTGACCAAACAGTCAGAGAAGGTTCAAAAGAACATAATTTTTACCCATAATATTTTTAGTCTTTGTTATTTAATAGTTTTGTTCTATGTCAGCAAATAACTGACCTAATATTATTTTGGTTTCAGTGGTTATTTTAAGCAAGTTAATAATCCAAATAAAGAAACAACTCGATTGGTTTCACAATTACATGGGCTATTGGCTGAAGTATTTTAGTACTTGCTTTGCATTTAATGCTAGTTGTATTGATATCCAAAATCTATAAATACCAAGCAAAAATATACATTTTTGGTAGATTACAAGAAATTGTAAACATACCAAGGTTACACAATTCAAGTGTTGTGTATATCTACTTTTTATATTAATAAACAAATACCATTGGAAAATTCGACTTAAATCATCAAATACCGAATATGGGGGGTACCATTATATGGCGACCTATGTAGACAATTATCTTCTAGGAGATAAAGTACTCACAAGGAACTCTTTGCGTGGATTTTCAGACAATACCATTGGAAAATTTGGCTGAAATCATCAAAATACCGAACATCGCAGGGTACCGTTATATGGAGGATATACGATACTATGTACCTATATAGACAATTCTCTTTAATGGGGTAAGGTACGCACAAATAACTCCTTGTGTAGAATTCCGAAATATGTGGCTAAAATCATCAAAATACCGAATTATGGGGGGGGCGTGCGGTACCGTTATATGGGAACTATATGATATCGTGAACCTTTATAAATAATTATTTTTTATGGGATTAAAGTACCCACCAGGAACTCCTTGTGTGGAATTTCAGACAATTCCATTGAAAATGTGGCTGAAATCATCACAGGACAAGTCTCTTTCAGGGGGTAAATACTGTTCGGAATTTCGGACAATTCCTTTGAAAAATGTGACTAAAATAATCACAATACCGAATATCGGGGGTACCGTTATATGGGGGCTATACGATATCGTGGACCGATATAGCCCATCTTCGAACTTGACCTGCCTGCAGACAAAAGAGAGATCTGTGCAAAATGCTAGCTTCCTATCTTAATTCGTTTTGACTGTAGCGTGATTACAACAGACGTACAAACTGACGGACAGGGCTGAAATTTTAGAATTTTATGCTGATCAAGAATATATATACTTTGTTGGGTCTAAAATGATTATATCGATGAATTACAAACGGAATGACGAACTTAATATACCCTCCATACTATATATGCTGGAGGGTATAAAAAGAAGAAGGAGACGTCTTCGTAAAATGAGCTCGCACCTTCTTTTCAGATCTTTTATTGCCATGAATATCTAGGACACAGTTAAGGATTTGAATCCTTTCCGTAAGGAAATGATCCACAAGCTTCCTAGATGACAAATCCGATTAGTTTTTGACCGTCTATGCCCACTTTGAGGCAGTGTTTTTAAGTTGTCTTTATATGTATAAGAATACTAATACGGGATCTCAGTCGCTTGTAGAAACGTCCTAGATTGCCATAGCCGAAATGCATCCACTGAGTGCCGCTAAAAATTTTTAATCACGTAGATGACATGACACATGCTTCCTTAATTGATTGAACATTTGTTATAAGTCTCCTTCACTTTCTCCCAAAACGACTTAACCCCATAAATATACAAATCTTTACCTCGAAGAGTATAGAAGTTGCTTTCAAATTGATTGGCATTATCAGCAATACAATAATCAAGTGTAGTAAGAGACACGTTGAATAACAAAAAGGTTACTGGACGAAAATCAATTAAAACTATAACAATTATTGGCAATTTGGTAGAAATTTTCAATTTTTATTTGTTAGAAGTTTTAGAAAGAAAACAATAAATAAGGATTGAAAAAATATATAAATTACTTATTATCGATGTACTAAAAGGAAATTGTCTGTGTGTATGTTGACGAGAAATATAACTGTTTGCAGGTTGTTGTTGACGATGCCGAACTCTTTAAACATAACAAGTAAAAAAGCAGTATGTTCAGCCGGGCCGAACTTTGATAACCCTCCACCATTTGTAACGAATTAGAACATTTTCAAAAAACAAAATCCATTAAAAATTCTGTTAAAATCTTTAAAATACCTAATATCGGAAGGTGCCGATACATGGGGGATATACGATATTGTGGACCAATATAGACGAATCTATGTCTAGGGGTAAAGTACTCACAAAGAACTCCTTGTGTAGAATTCCATTGAAAAATATGGGCAAAATCATCAAAATACCGAATATCGGGGGTGGTACTGTTATATGGGAGCTATATGATATCGTGAACCTTTATAAATAATTATCTTTTAAAAGACTATAGTACCCCCAAGGAACTTCTTGTGTGGATTTTCAGATAATTCCATTGGAAAATTTAGCTTATGTATACGATATTGTGGACCAATGTAGACGAATCTATGTCTAGGGGTAAAGTACTCACAAAGAACTCCTTGTGTAGAATTCCATTGAAAAATATGGGTAAAATCATCAAAATACCGAATATCGGGGGTGGTACTGTTATATGGGAGCTATATGATATCGTGAACCTTTATAAATAATTACCTTTTAAAAGACTATAGTACCCCCAAGGAACTTCTTGTGTGGATTTTCAGATAATTCCATTGGAAAATGTAGCTTAAATCATCAAAATACCGAATATCGGGGGTACCGTTATATGGGGTATATACGATAATTTGGACCTACATAGACAATTCCCCTTCAAGGAGTAAAGTCCTCACAATGGACTTCTTGTGTGGAATTTCAGACAATTCCATTGGAAAATGTGGCTAATATCATCAAAATACCGAACATCGGAGGGTACCATTATTTGGGGGATATACGATATCGTGGACCTATATAGATAATTCACTTCCAAGAGATAAAGTACCCACCAGGAACCCCTTGTGTGGAATTTCAGACAATTCCATGGAAAATTTTAGCTAATATCATCAAAATACGGTATATCGGGGGATACCGTTATATCGTGGACCTATACACACAATTCCCTTTCAGGGGGTAAAGTCCTCAGAATGGACTTCTTGTGTGGAATTTCAGACAATTCCATTGGAAAATGTGGCTAAAATCATCAAAATACCGAATATCGGGGGGTACCGTTATATGGGGGATATACAATATCGTGGACCTATACAGATAATTCACTTCCAAAAGAGAATGTACCCATCATGAACTCCTTGTGAGGAATTTCAGAGAATTCCATTGAAAAATGTAGCTAAAATCATCAAAATACCTTATATCGGGGGTACCGTTATTTGGGGGCTATACGATATCATGGACCTATATAAAAATTCTCTTTCAAGGGACAGAGTACTCCCCAGGAACTTCTTGTGTGAAATTTCAGACAATTCCATTGAAAAATGTTAAAAATCAAAAATATATATTCTTTGTTGGGTCTACAATGATTATTTCGATGAGTTACAAATGTAATGACGAACTTAATGTACCCTCCATACTATATATGGTGGAGGGTATAAAAATTATCTTTAGCTATGTTTTCACTTTTAGGCTTGTGATTCATTTGGAACAATAGAATTGAATTACTGCTCCAGCATTAAATAAACAAGTAAAAAAAACATTAAGTTCGGCCGGACCAAACTTTTAATACCCTCCACCTTAGGGTAAAGTAAACATTAGAAGAAATGTGGCAAAAGCCATCAAATATACCAAACCGTGGACCTATATTTACAATGACTCGCCACACGAACTGGGGCCCATTATAATCTACAACTACCAATTTTCAGAGAAATTTTTTAAAAAATGTGTCAAAAATCATCAAAATACCGAATTTTGGGAGGTACCGTTATATGGGGGCTATACCAGAACGTGACCCTATACAAACAATGTTTCGCCGCACGAACTAGGACCCATTATGACTTACAAAAATCAATTTTCAGAGAAATTTTTTAAAAATGTGGCAAAAATCATCAAATTACCGAATATCGTTATATGGGGGCTATAACAAAACGTGGACCTATAATTACAATGACTCGCCACACGAACTGGTACCCATTATAATCTACAACCAATATGCCAAGATATGAACCCATACATGCAATATTTTGCCACACGCACAGGGACCCGTTATGACCCACAAATACCAATTTTCAGACAAATCCGTGAAAAAATGTGGCATAAATCATCAAAATACCGAATATTGGGAGGAACCGTTAAATGGGGGCTATATCAAAGCGTGAACATATACATACAATGTTTCGGCGCACGAACTAGGACCCATTATGACCTACAAATACCAACTTTCAAAAAAAAAAAAAAAAAAAAACGTGAAAAAATGTGATAAAAATCATCAAAACACCGAATATCGGGAGTTACAGTTATATAGGGGCTATACCAAAACGTGGACCTACACATACCAAGATTCGCCACCGAAGTAGAACCCATTATGACCAACAAATTACAAGTTTTAGACAAATCCGTGAAAAAATGTGGCATAAATCATCAAAATACCGATCTTGGTTCCGTTATATGGGGGCTATACCAAAACGTGACCCTATACATACAATGTTTCGCCGCACGAACTAGGACCCATTATGACTTACAAAAACCAATTTTCAGACAAATCTGTGAAAAAGTGTGGCAAAAATCATCAAAATACCGAATATCGGGATGTACTGTTATATGGGGAATATACTAAAACGTGGACCGATATATCATTTTCAATACCAACCATCCTAGACATAATACAAATTGTTCTGCTGAATTTTGACGCGCTACGTCAAATAATGTGGGTTGTATCGTGATTTCAACAGACAGGCAGAAAGACGGACATCGTTAAATCGACTTAGAATTTTATGCTAATTATGTATATATATATACTCTATGGGGTCTACTACGAATATTTAAAGAATTTGCAAACGGAATGACAAAGTTAATATACCCGCCTTTCCAAAGTGGAGGGTATAATAAACAAATTAAAAAGCAGTAAGTTCGGCCTGGACGATCTTTTAATACCCTCCATCATTTGCAACGAATTTGGAAATTTAAAAAAATGAAATCCTTAAAAAACTCTCTTAAAATTTTAAAAATACCGAATAAAGCCGTTATATTGGGGTCTATATGACGTGGACATATATAGGCATTGTTTGTCATAAGCCATTACCATATTAAAATTCGAAACTTGAAATAAAAGGTGAATAATGTAGCTAAAATCATCAAATATCGTATATAAGTAGGTGCCGTTAAATTGGAGCTGTGCGAAGACCTGGACTAGCATAGACAATTTTCTGTTACAGGCTGTAGCATCCATTACGAACTTCAAATACCACATCTCAAACAATTTCGGTGGGTATTGTACCTAAAATCGTCAAAATACCGAATATAGGGAAGTACTGATATATGGGGCCTATACGAAGACTTGGAACCACACAGACAATTTTCTGTCCCATAATGTCCCATAACGAACTTCAAATACCAATTTTGAAACAATTCCGGTGAATAATGTCGCTAAAATCATCAAAATACCGAACATAGGGAGGTACCGTTATATGGGACTATACGAAGACATGGACTTACAAAGACAATTTTCTATCTTAGACTGAAGTATTCATTACGAACTTCAAATACCAAATTTGAAACAATTCCGGTGAATAATGTCGCTAAAATCATCAAAATACCGAATATTGGGAGGTACCGTTATATGGGGGCTATACGAAGACGTGGACCCGCACAGACAATTTTCTGTCACAGACTGTAGTTCCCATAACGAACTTCAAATACCAATTTTGGAACGATTCCGGTGAATAATGTCGCCAAAATCATCAAAATACCGAATTTAGGAAGGTACCGTTAAATGGGGGCTATACGAAGATGTGGACCTGCACAGACAATTTTCTGTCTTAGGGTGTAGTATCTATTTTGAACTTCAAGTACCAATTTCGAAAAAATTCCCGTAAATAATGTCGTTAAAATCATCAAAATACCGAATATCAGGAGGTACCGTTATATGGGGGCTATACGAAGACATGGACTTGCACAGACAATTTTTTATCTTAGATTGTAGTATTCATTACGAACTTCAAATACCAATTTTGAAACAATTCCGGTGAATAATGTCGCTAAAATCATCAAAATACCGAATATTAGGTGGTACCGTTATATGGGGGCTATACGAAGACGGGGACCTGCACAGACAATTTTCTGTCTTAGGGTGTAGTATCCATTTTGAACTTCAAATACCAAATTTGAAACAATTCCCGTGAATAATGTCGCTAAAATCATCAAAATACCGAATATCGGGAGGTACTGTTATATGGGGGCTATATGAAAACGCGGACCCACATGACCCATTTACGAACTTAACCTGCCTACTGGAAACATGTATGCAAAATTTTAGCCATCTATCTCAATTCATTCGAAATATAGCGTGATTACAACAGACAGACGGACAGACAGACAGACAAACAGACGGATATCGCTAAATCGACTTAGAATTTTACGCTGATCAAGAATATATATACTTTGTTGTTTCTGACATGAATATTTCGAGGAGTTACAAGCGGAATGACAAAGTTAATATACCCTCCATAGTATGGTGGAGGGTATATAAATATATATTTTTTTTCTAAAATAAACAAGTAAAAAAGCTGTAAGATCGGCTGGGCTTTTAGTACTCTCCACTTTGGCAATTTCCAAAAAAAAAAAAAAAATAATAATAAATAAATAAAATTCGTTTAAAATTCTGTTAAAATCTTAAAATTACCGAATGCCTATACGACCACGTAGAGCTGCATAGGCAACTTTTGTCATAAGTTATTACAATATTTAAATGCGAAACTTAAAGAAAAATCTGTTTATAAGCTAAAATCATCAAAATACCGAATATAGGGGGTACCATTAAATGGGGGCTATACGAAGGTGTGGACTGCACAGACAATTTTCTGTCTTAGGGTGTAGTATCCATTTTGAACTTCAAATACCAAATTTTAAACAATTCCCGTGAATAATGCCGTTAAAATCATCAAAATACCGAATATCGGAAGGTACCGTTATATGGGGGCTATATGAAGACGTGGACCTGTACAGATAATTTTCTGTCTTAGGCTGTAGTATCCATTACGAACTTCAAATGCCAAATTGGAAACAATTCCGCTGAATAATGTCGCTAAAATCATCAAAATACCGAATATCGGGAGGTACCGTTATATGGGGGCTATATGATAACTTGGACCTACATGGCCCATTTACGAACTTAACCTGCCTACTGGCAAAATATACATGTGTGCAAAATTTTAGTCTTCTATCTCAATTTGTTCGAAAGATAGCGTGATTACTACAGACAGACTGACGGACAGACAGACAGACAGACACACAGACGGGCATGGCTAAATCGTCTTAGAATTTTACGCTGATCAAGAATATATATACTTTGTTGGGTCTGACATGAGTTTCGAGGAGTAACAAACGGAATGACAAAATTAATATATCCTCCATAGTATGGTGGAGGGTATAAAAATCTTCATTGTTGACCGAGTAGTAACCTGATAATAATAGGAATGCGGCGATAGTCCCTCGAAAAATAAATACTCTGCGAACTTAAAATCCTTTAAGCGACGTCCCCAATTTGCATCTTATATCGCCATGTATGTGGAAAGAATAAAAGGAAGTAACCGTCGTCCTTAAAAATAATACTACCCTAGAAAGCATAAAATACCCTAGCAACTTTATTGTAAACATGAAAATTGTTCCAGTACAGTAGCCGCGTAAACATCAACTGAAAGTGAAAACACATATTAAGAGACATTAAATACAATTAAAAAAATAAAAGAAAGTTTAAGTAAACAATTAATTAAAAAGCACCAAGAAATTAAATAAAAACTCTTAAGATTACCAATCCATATGTTAAGTAATAATTAATTAAAGAATCAAACGAAAAAAAAAATAAACGAAAATAATAAATCAAGGAAAATGAGAGTTGCAGCTAGAACAAGTAAAAAAGCTGTAAGTTCGGCCGGGACGAACTTTTAATACCCTCCACCATTTGGTACAAATTTAGCAATTTCCAAAAAAACAAAACGTTAAAAATTCTGTTAAAATCTTAAAAATACCGAATGCTTATACGACGACGTGGGCCAGCATAGGCAACTTTTGTCATAAATTATTACAATATTTAAATGCGAAACTTGAAGAAAAATCTGTTTATAATGTAGCTAAAATCGTCAAAATACCGAATATGGGGGGTACCGTTATATGGGGGCTATACGAAGACGTGGACCTGCACAGACAATTTTCTGGCATGGGCTGAAGTATCTATTACGAACTTCACATGCGAAATTTGAAAGAATCCCAGTAAATAATGTCGCTAAAATCATTAAAATACCGAATATCGGGGGGTACCGTTACATGGGGGCTATATGAAGACGTGGATCTACATGGCTCATTTTTTGACTTTGGATGAAGTATCCATTACAAACTTCAAATACCAAATTTAAAACGATTCCGGTAAACAATGTCGCTAAAATCATCAAAATACCGAATATCGGGGGGTACCGTTACATGGGGGCTATATGAAGACGTGGATCTACATGGCTCATTTTTTGACTTTGGATGAAGTATCCATTACAAACTTCAAATACCAAATTTAAAACGATTCCGGTAAACAATGTCGCTAAAATCATCAAAATACCGAATATCGGGGGGTACCGTTATATGGGGGCTATATGAAGACGTGGACCTGCACAGATAATTTTCTGTCTTAGGCTGTAGTATCCATTACGAACCTCAAATACCAAATTTGAAATAATTCCGGTGAATAATGTCGCTAAAATCATCAAAATACCGAATATCGGGAGGTACCGTTATATGGGGGCTATGTGATAACTTGGACCTACATGGACTGGGAAAATATACCTGTGTGCAAAATTTTAGCCTTCTATCTCAATTTATTCGAAAGATAGCGTGATTACAACAGACAGACGGACATGGCTAAATCGTCTTACAGTACGTTTATATATATGAGGGTTAACCCACTGGATTTGGATTTAAATTGTCATATCCATTACTTTTACTTCATATAAATCCTCTCAAAGTAGGTTAAACCTACAAAAAGTTCTAACGTAAACATGGCATTAGAATTTTACGCTGATCAAGAATATATATACTTTGTTGGGTCTGACATGAATATTTCGAGGAGTTACAAACGGAATGACAAAATTAATATACCCTCCATAGTATGGTGGAGGGTATAAAAACGAGAAAAAGCAACAAAACAATAGCAGCGAAATCCGGAGGGAGCAACAGCTGTACGAAGCAACAAAATCTGGAACCAACAAAAGCAGCAGCACGATGCAGCAATGTCTGGAAATTATTTTTTTGTTGTAAGCCTTATTTTTATTGTTATTATTCTTATTATTTATGTGGTTCGCTGTTTGCAAGAATTTTTGGAAAATTCGGAAGAATTAAATTGTTAGAGAAAAGCGAAGATCAGGTTCGCCAGATCTATAAGTCTATTAGAGGCGCCCCAAGTAGTATGGTATTTTGAATACCATTCGCAATAGGAGTAAAGTCAGTGCGGATACTGCTCTAGAGTCTTACAAAACTTGCCTGAATTGGAATGCTATTTCAAAGTGTAGAACTCTATATTTTGCAGATTAAAGGGATATACCCGCATTAGAATATCATATGATTTCCTTGGTTCAAGTATACCAAAATGTGCAAATGCTCTAAGGTATACACACCTTTGCCTTTGATTTTAAATAAAATTAGTTCTATGGGCTTAGCCGATGAACCATTACAGCTCCTATCCTAGACTTATCGAAACAAGGTGCTCGATACAAATGTATCAGGACTCAAAGGAGATGTCCTAGGGATGAAAAGACCAGCTGATTTACCACATTCCCATGATTTATGCCTTAAGTTAGAGAATCTGAACTTCTGCTCTAATTATGCAAATAAATCCGGGCACTCGAAATTTTTTCCCTCAAGCAGCTCACATTCCACAGACAAGCGGGTACCAAAACTGAGTTATTATGGTCATCCACCAAATAATGTCAATTAAGTTGACCAACTGAGTACAATCATCGATACGATGTCCAAAAATACTTCCAGCAGATTCCACGAGCAAATCAAGAGGATCAGCCAAATGATTTCAGCAATTTACATTTTTTAGGTTAACCGACTTCTAATTGCCGTTAAATGCAAATAGAGGAGTTGAGAAATACTTAGCATCTTAGTAGACTCCGGTTCAAGAAAAAATATATTCAGGCATCACTACCGTCGGATTATCACCCTATCGCCCCAAACGAAGATTTTTTTTGAGAAATCAACTGCAGAAGGATTACAGATAAATATCTGTGATATCTAATAAAAGTCTCTACAACGTTAGAGGCGTTAATTTTAATTTTTATAGTTTTCCCACTATGACACAGTAGTCTCAAACAACTTGGACAATGATAAATTGGTTCGAAAGACAACACAAGCACTAAGCGTGATTGATAATTAGGAAAAAAATTTGTAGGTTTATATCGAAAGTACAAAAAATTTTTGCCGAACGTGAAAATAAATTAACGTACAATACAATGATAATTGGTGAAATTCGCACAAAGAATGACACTTTACTTTTATATAAGATATTTTGCATACCCAATGTCACCCAATTTAGAAGTAGTAAAACAGATCAGGGATATGCGTAGGATGGTATCATTAGACCATCTCGATCTTCATATAATTCACTTGTCTGGATTGATCCAAAGATACCTTATTCACAAGGTAACAAACAGTACAGGCAGGTGACAGATTATAGAAAGCTTAATGCTACTGAAATCCTTGCGCTATTAGGAAATAATAAAATTGTTGGGTGCATAATTTGAAAAGCGGTTTTCATCAGCTAAAGCTATATGAATCTGATATAGAAATTGCGCTCCGATAAAAAATGGGAAGAATGAAATAAGAATACACTTCTTTTAGTATATAAATTCAAGATCAATATGATCCTAAGCTTTATGTCTAACCTATATGCTAACACCGCGTAAGCCTTAACAGATGCATCCGAAAAAAAATTATTCAGCCGAACATTCAGGGATACACCGAAGCCAACGAGGTATTTTTATCAAATTTACCTTAGGTTAACAATCGACGAATTTGCGCCACTCCCAATAGGTAGCGGGCAATAGGGGCTCGTCCAACCAACATGATCTAGCCATACCATTATAATTTTCGCTGTTGCAAAAACCGGGCTAAACCATCCTACCGGGTTCAAAAGTTTGGCTTCCAACTTTGTATAACTTGATTCAGTTTCAATAGGACAAACATCAAAGTAAAACGAATCCAACCTCGCGTTTCACCAATTCCAATATTGAAACTTAGCTGAGGAAAGCGCACCGATCAACTGGTCCCTAGCAATAAAAGTGATCTCCAGGTCATGCGCTCGGCCAAAACGTCATTTAGATACACAGATGCCCGCGAACGAATATTCAGTCTCAGTTTCGTGAGCGAGTTGCAGAAGCGTTCGGATTGCTAAATAAGGCGCACAATTAAGGCCGAAAGTCACCGTTTACAAATCGTATTCAAGAATGGGTTTAGTTGGCGAGTCTCAATAACGAATTCTTTGAAACGGTGTATGTTTAGGGTCTACAGGTATTTGCCTATACCTTTGAGTAATGTCTGAATGGAATACGAACCTATACACTCGCCAACGAAGTAACTACAATACAAGGTAGAGTTGCAAAGAGGGTCCAACATATAACATGTCATTTCTTATATAATTTTCCTCACAGATACGACCTGATGGAGTCATTACTTTCCGTTTAGGGGTCTCTTCAGCGCAACAAAGTTTTGTTTAAGGAGTCCTCCTCCGCCACGTCGTCCATAGTGGCAAATGTACGACATTTCGATGATCTGTCCTGTGCCATCCAAAACAGAATTTTGGGCAAGCAAAGTTCCACAGAGAATCGAACGAAACCCCTCTAGTAAATTTTTTTGGCATTGGGATCTAAATCAGAGGACACAGTGATCCAGGCAAGCTTCCAGAAATGGACGATAACACCAGCGCACGAGTTTTTAAGTTGACCGATGGATATATAGGGCTTCAGAGAATAAACTTTAGAAGAATTGGCTACATTTCACACCAGAGATAACAACATTCGTTGAACACACCGGAAGTTGCAATCTTTTTTACAAACGTTCAGTTAGAAAAGAAGATTCGGAAGCATACTCCAATGCAGAATATTTACCATAGCGGCTCCTAAAAGGACTGATTTATATTGGGAGGCGTGAACTACCTGCCAGGAAACACACGCCGAGTCTGGGTAAACGAGTTCGTTGTATTAAAAAGAGCATCTTTTCCCTGGGCTTCCTTTGCAATTCCAGACGGCGTCTGGTCATCTTTTGGGATATCAGAGTCATCCTGGTATAAAGAAACCACTGAGCTCAAAGATGATTTTCGAGATCACCGAAATTTGTATAAATATTTGTTAATGAGAGCAGCACACTCCATATACATGTCGTAAACAACATCATATTTTCCATCGACAGCCACAATGTCTTTCGAAGTTGTATCCTCAGCAGTCAATAAAAAGTCGAGACATTTTCCAAAAGAACTTTTCAAGTCGGCCCATTTATTATTCAACTCGGTATTTTTTACTTCTAAAATGAAAACATTTAAATATTTTTCTTTCGCGTCTTTAAGTTTTACACAAAACTTGACCATATTATCCGATACTCTAGTAAAATTATTGAGGGGATTTTGAGCCATGATGCTGGGAATAATTAAAGTTCACACAAAACCCACAAAAACGAAAAAAAAAATATCCAAAAATGCTTTCAATGTTACAAAAAAAAAAAAAAAGGAAAAATGGGAATATTCCAATAAACGAAACGATAAATCGTTTTAAGTCCTTCAAAAAGATGATTTCTCTTTCCAACAGAACTGAAAATTCGAAAAGAAAATCAAAAAGAAATAAAATCAATCAAAAATCAAAAGCGACAAACATATATCATAAAGCACAAAAAAAAAAAAAACACGAAATATAACAATAGCAAAAATATTAGATAAAATATTTAGAAATATTTATTATTGCAACTATTTTTCTTAAAAACAAATAAAAAACATTAAGTTCGGTCGGACCAAACTTTTAATACCCTCCACCTTAGGGTCAAGGACACATCAGAGCCTATGTACCAATTTTTAGACATATTCATGGGAAAATGTGCCAAAAATCATCAAAATACCGAATATCGAGAATACGGCCATATGGGGCTATACAAAAACATGGACCTATACATACAGTGTTTCGTCAAAAGAGCTAGAACCCATTAAGACCAACAAAAACCAATTTCTAGACAAATCCGCGAAGAAATGTGACAAAAACCATTAAAATACCGAATATCGGGACGTACCGTTGTATAGGGGGCTATACCAAAACGTGGACCTATAAATATAATGTTTCGCCAAATGAGCTGGAACCTGTTATGAGCAACAAATATCAATTTTTAGACAAATCCATGGTACAATAAAAAGGTAAGGTAGAGCTCCCTGCTGATTACAATTTTTTTTCTAAGTGTGCCCGACTTCTGTCAATTTTGTGTATGTACTTATTGTTTTGCAAAATAAAAACAAAATATTTTCAAAATCAAGGATTGGAAGAAACTTAAATTGCGCGCATTGATGATATTAACCAGATTTGCCACGGAATTGAAAGATTGAACGCTTCGGATCATAATTTTGAGAGTATATCCAGGCATTTCATTCATCTTTCGCATTGTTTGACTCATTTTAAAAATGAACAAAATATATCAAATAAATGAAAACAAATTGTCTGACAGGAAGCGGGCATAGCCTCAGGGCTGTATTTCTGTAATTTAAGAAGCTGTTCTACCTCCTTATTGTACCATGGACAAATCCTCAAAGTAATGTGGCAAAAACCATTAAAATACCGAATATCGGGAGGGACCTTTATATGGGGGCTATGCCAAATCGTGGACCTATAAATGCAATGTTTCGCCAAAGAAGCTGGAACCTATTATCACCTACAAATACCAATTTTCAGACAAATCCGCGAAGAAATGTGACAAAAATCATCAAAATACCGAATATCGGGAGGTACCGTTATATGGGACTATACCAAAACGTGGCCCTATAATTACAAAGATTCGCCACACGAACTGGGACTCATTATGACCTACAACTACCAATTTTTTGAGAAACCCGTGAAAAAATGTGTCAAAAATCATCAAAATACCGAATATCGGGAGGTACCGTTATATGGGGGCTATACCAAATCGTGGACCAATGCATGCTATGTTTCGCCACCGGAGCTGGAACCTATTATGACCAACTTATACCAATTTTTAGACAAATCCGTGAGAAAATGTGGCAAAAATAATGAAAATTCCGAATATCGGGAGGTACCTTTATATGGGGCCTACACCACACCGTGGACCTATACATGTAATGTCTCGCCACACGAACTAGGACCCGTTATGACCTAGAAATTCCAATTTTCAGACAAATCTGTTATATGGGATTATACCAAAACGATATATCTCATTTTTAATACCAACCATCCTAGACACAATACAAAATGCCCTGCTAAATTTTGGCGCTCTACGTCAAATAATGTGGGCTGTATCGTGATTTCAACAGACAGACAGACTGACGGACATCGTTAAATCGACTTAGAATTTTTTGCTGATTATGAATATATATACATTATGGTGTCTACGACGAATAATTAGACATGTTACAAATGGAATGACAAAGTTAATATACCCTCCTTTCCAAGGTGGAGCGTATAAAAATGGCAAAAAGTTAATATATTTATGTCCAAATGCAAAAGAAATAATAATTTTTTCAAGACGATTAAAAATGTTATAAATTCGGACTATAGGGTACACGATAAATTAAAATGACCAAAATTACCTTTGAATGTAGTCATACACACGCCACAATTCAATTTGCAAAAAAAAAAAAACT
Organism: Musca domestica; assembly: GCF_030504385.1. Lineage (NCBI taxonomy): Eukaryota > Metazoa > Arthropoda > Insecta > Diptera > Muscidae > Musca > Musca domestica. The sequence goes on from NW_026712208.1 coordinate 469,670, forward strand.
GATGTGGAATCTGGAATAAAATTATTACGTAATAAAAATCTTGTTGACCAGGCGCAATTCCTTCCGAATTAATAAAGTTAATAGACGACGAAAACATACAACTCTTAGTAATGCTTGTTAACTACATTTGCGACTCAGGCAGTTACCCCCAGATTGGCTGAAATCTACTTTCATCACAATTCCGAAGAAAAAAAAACGAGAGAAGACCTACTCTCTATACAAGTTTGAATACAGTAATATACAAAAGGACGTATATATTTGCTTTGTGGATTATGAAAAAGCCTTCGATACCGTATAGCATGACAAAAGGATGGAAATTCTCATTTCTAGTGGTATCAAAGGAAAGGAACTACAATGCAACATGGAACTATATTGGAACCAAATAGCACAAGTCGACGTTAATGGAGAACTTACAAAATCCAATGCAATATTGAGAGAAATTATTATTTATGATTTACTAGAAAGAAAATACAAGAATCAGTCGTTAACATTGGTAAAGGCATATATATTGGTGAAACATTCGCCAACTACACCAGATACGCAGATGACACCACGTGAATTGCAAGTAGTCTGTCAGAATTACAATTCCTTCTGACTCGTCTAGTGATCAACATGCCAAAAACTAATTTTGTGGTTATATCCAAGTCCGGAATCCAAGAAACATCCGAATCACACATAAATAATATACATATAGAGTACAGACCTTCAAATATCTCGTTGTCAAAATAAATGAAAACTGGGATAACACAAAAGAAATACAATGTAATTTAGAAATGGCGACAGAAAATTTTTTCAAATACAAAAATATCTTATGCAGTCATGACATAAATATGGAAACAAAAATTCGATTTGTTAAAACTTATGTCTGGTCGGTCTTGCTGTACGCATCAGAAGTGTGGACGTGGACATAAAGATTGAAATTTTTTTGAAGGTGGATTTATCGACGCATTTTAAAAATCCCCTGGACACATTTGATACTAAATTCAGTAGTTCTGACAAGTGTTAATCGTGAACTCATAACAACAATATAAAGTAGAACAAGTAAAAACACATTAAGTTCGGCCGGGTCGAACTTTTAATACCCTTGTGACCCACAAATACCAATTATTAGACATATTCGTGGAAAAATGTCGCAAAAATCATGAAAATATCGAATATCGGGAGGTACCGCTATATGGGGCTATGCAAAAACATGAACCTATACATACAATGTTTCGCCGCCGCAGCCAGAACCCATTATGACCAACAAATACCAACAATACCAATTACAGAAATAGAGAAGCTTTTATGGAGATCACAAACAATATATGAATATACCTTAAAAATTATATCAAATGATGATATATAATTATATTGGTCGCTTATATTCGGAAATCGAATAGGCAAATAAAGAAGAAGTATGTGAAGGCCGCAGTTGTATGCTGTATGTTACACGCGTTATGTAAATATAATTATATTTACATAACAATAAATGTTTATTTTCATTTGTTATCAATATGTGACAAAAAAGCGGTGCGTTGTAAAGCGACCTTCTTGCTGTTGTTGTAAATCAAAATCAATTTTGTTATTATTTATTTATTTTTTGTTATTATTTATTATTTTTATACCCTCCACTCTATACAAGTTTTAATACAGTAATATACAAAAGGACGTATACATTTGCTTTGTGGATTATGAAAAAGCCTTCGATACCGTATAGCATGACAAAAGGATGGAAATTCTCATTTCTAGTGGCATCAAAGGAAAGGAACTACAATGCAACATGGAACTATATTGGAACCAAATAGCACAAGTCGACGTTAATGGAGAACTTCCAAAATCCAATGCAATATTGAGAGAAATTATTATTTATGATTTACTAGAAAGAAAATACAAGAATCAGTCGTTAACATTGGTAAAGGCATATATATTGGTGAAACAATCGCCAACTACACCAGATATGCAGATGACACCACGTTAATTGCAAGTAGCCTGTCAGAATTACAATTCCTTCTGACTCGTCTAGTGATCAACATGCCAAAAACTAATTATGTGTTGATCAGCGAAAATTTCTTCATCGATATTACAGACTATGAAAAAAAATTGTATGTGCAGGTCCACGTCTTCGTATATAACGGTACCTACTGATATTCGGATTTTTTTTAGCGACATTATTCACCGGAATTGCTTTATGTTTGGTATTTGAAGTTCATACTGGATACTACAGCCCACGACAGAAAATTGCCTTTGCAGGTTCAGGTCTTCGTATAGCCCCCATATAATGGCACATCCCTATATTCCGTATTTTGACGATTTTAGCTACATTATTCACCTATTTTTTTTAAGTTTCCCATTCGGATATTCTAATGGCTTTTGACAAAAGTTGCCTATGTAAGTCCACGTCGTCTTATAGACCTTACTGGAAAACTAAAACAACTGGTAATTTGTTGTTAGTCTTAATAACTGTAGCTTAACCTTCCATAATTAAACTTTATTAACCAAAGTAGCAGTATATAATGACAAATACTTTCATAATGACAAATATTTTTCAAAACAAAAAACTTGAAATATCGAATGTTAACCCAAAATTGAACAAGATCAGAAATGAAGACTTTGAATTTAAGTGAAATTAAAGGGATTAAATTATATAAAAATAAAGCTATTGGTATGGATGTAACTTTATTAATTATAATTTTATTTATATTAATTATTTTCTATCGCATAATAAACAATAAGAGCTTTATTATAGTAAATGTCGATTACTGTGTTGAACACTCAATAAAAGGAAATGAAATAACCAAAAAATATATTTTATAACTGTAAATTAAGCTAGTAAAGAAAGTCTTAAAGTCGGGCAGGGCCGACTTTATGATACCCTACACCACTTTGCTAATTCAGTAGAGCTCCGCATAACAATTAAAAGTTTTTATGGGAGAATTCAATCATACACGTTATGATTATAATTATAATTTAAAGTTCAAAGGACTTAATATGCCGAAGCATTTGTATTTTTTAAATTCGGACTTGCATTGTCCATTTGGTGCACAACTAATTTGAAATCGGCTAAAGATATATATGGGAGCTATCTCTAAATCGGAACCGATCTCGATAAAATTTGGCAAAGATATTTCTGAGCTGTATTTCATATATTTCCCTGAATATCGTTGTTACGGAGTGCATATTACGGCTGTGGGTAACAAATATAACAAATCGGATGAACAATATATATGGGAGCTATAGCTATATCTGAACCGATTTCGATCAAATTTGGCATACTTTATTCAAGGCCTAATTTGGTTGTATGTGCAAAATTCCATACTATTCGGGCTGATATTACACGTTTGCTGCACAATAAAAGGCAAATCGGACGAATATATATGGGAGCTATATCTAAATTTTGACCCATTATCTCCAATTTCAATAGGGTTCGTTCTTAGGCCAAAGAAATGATTTGTGCAAAATTGCATCTGGATATGGCAATAAATGCGAACTGTATATATAGGTGGTACGCCAGATTTTGAAGCATACAATATATATTATTTAAACGAAATAAGCAAATTATAATAAACCAAAATATTAATGAGAGACCAAATAATGTAAGCTAAATAATTAATAGAATGTCAAATGCCAAAGGCATAACCCAATATTTACGAAGGGAAATAATTTAAATTTTGCAAGGTAGTGTAAGGCTAATTAAAACAGAATTAGTTACGCTATACAAAGGGCGAAAAAGGCTTATTAATTTATTAATTGTAGTCAAATTAGCATAAGAAAACTTGAAAGAAGGAAATTTAAGAGGCGTTGGAATACGCCAAGGCGTATGTTATGTATATTTCAACTATTTTGTATTTTATATAAATCATCAACAAGTAAAACACGTTAAAAAGAATTAAGTTTGGCCAGGCAAAACTTTGAAAGCCCTTCACAATTCGGAAACAATTTTTATTGGACCTATACGAGGTGAAGGACCTGTAAAAGCAATTTTCTTCATAGAACAATACGATATTCAAATACAAAACTTGAAATATCGCTAAAAAATACCAAATATGTTGAGGTACAGTTATATTTGGGCTATATGTCCTGGACCTGCATATGCACTTTTCAGTCACAGGAACTTAATCTTTGAAATTTGAAACAATTTTTGAATATAGTGAGGTACCTACACATGCAATTTTCTGTAAAGGATGAAGTACCCATTAGGGTCTTCAAACTGCAAATTTGAAAAATATTCGTTGAAAAGTTATTGGTACAGGTGTATGGGTACTATATGAATTAGACCTACATTGACAGTTCTATGCAAGAATGCTTCTTACATAATGGGAACGTTTGATGCTAATTTTCTGCAAATTCGGTTTAAAATTGTGACTGAAACAGACAAAAAAAAAACTTAAATGAATCGGTACAGTTATATTGGGGTTATACCAAAACGTGGACTTGTATATCCCATTTCCAACACCAAAAGATCTGCAGAACATGCACACATCGAAATCAACCTACTTCATTTTGTTTGGCATCTAGAATGGTTTCCACGGCCGGACATCGCTACATAGACAAAAAAATTAAAATATATATTTCGGGGTATAAAATATGTAACGGAATGACAATTTTAATACACCCTCCATACTATAAATATATGAAGATATACTGCGATCAGTCCACAAAAATATTAAACCAGTAAAAAAACTTTAGTTCGGTCGGGCCCAACTTTTAATACCCTCCACCATTACCAAACGTGTTCCACTTTAAACAACAAATACCTGTAAGACCGTTTGGATGCTGTTAAAGTTTTAAAAAAATCATAAAGTGTGTGAGCCCGTTATATGGGGGCCATACTAAAACGGGAACCTCTTTAGACAATTTTAAACTTCAAGGATTGTCCTCCGCACAATCTTCTTAAATACCAAATGTGATAAATGTGACTTGGATTATCAAATATAAATTTTCAGACAAGTCCGAGGAAATATGTGGCAAAAAGCATGAAAATATCGTATATCCGGAGGGACCGTTATATGGGAGCTATACAAAAACGCGGACCTATACATATATGGCGGCTGTATCAAATCATGGACGGATGTATCTCATTTTCAATATCAACTAACCTAGATATAATACAAATTGTTTTGCCAAATTTGGCATAATGTGGGCTGTACCGTTATTTCAACAGACAGGCCGACAACTTTAAATCGACTAAGAATATTATGCTGATTAGAAACATATATACTTTATGGGGTCTACGACGAATATTTAGGAATGTTACAAACGGAATGACAAAGTTAATATACCTTTCTAAGGTCATATCTTGGACATCTAATCAGGAACTGAAAATACAAACTGCTCCAAAACCAGAAAAGTTTTTCAATCTAGAAACTCCAAAAATAAAAACCATTTCCGCTATGCTGCAAGTTTTGTTAATTTAATTAAGAATGTAAACTTGATTATAACATATAGATAGTCAGTCAATCGACGCAGAATTTTGTACACATATTATGTGTAGGATCTAACATGAGTATTTCGGCCAAATGCCCAAATCCGCCCAACCCATAAATTACGCCATTTGAAACATTTAAGAGGTGTTGGTATACGCCAAAGCGAATGCTATGTATAGTTATTCAACTATCTTGTATTTTATATAAATCCATCAACAAGTAAAACGCGTTAACAAATCAGTAAGTTTTGGCCGGGGTCAACTTTGAATACCCTCCACAATTCTGGAGAATTGAATATTACGCTGATTATGATCATCTAGGGTCTACGAGGATCATTTAAGGATGTAACAAACGGAATTACGAAGATAAAGTTAAAAATTACACAAAAATATTTCCATCTAATCCGCTATGATACAAGTTTTATTCATTTAATTAAGAATGTAAACTTGATTATAACAGACAGATAGTCAATCGATTGTAGGATCTAACATGAGTATTTCGGCTAAATTAATATATGTTGGATGATTTAAGAAAAAATCAAAAAATGCCCAAATCCGAACAACTCATAAAGTTTAAGTTTTTTTGAATCCCCACTTTTGGGGCATAAATTACCTTCACAATAAAGTCGTTAATTGAAGAGAAATATCATTACAATTTTTTCTATCCTTATTTATAATGCTTATCAAACTTGTAAAAAACTGCACATATATGGGTCAGTATCAGCTGGTTGTTTTTTAATGTTCCGACATTGGTACAGTTCTTTATTATACCTTACACTATACTGCGAATAAAGTATTAATATTGTTTTTCGGTTTTCTTACAAAATACGTTCATTCAGCGATAAATTCTAAGTTGATGTCCTTGTCCGTCTGTTTGTCTGTTGTATTCACGCCATCTTTTGATCGAATATATATATGCACCTGTAGTTGTTGGTCGTATATAACCGTGCCTCCGATATTCGATACACTACCACCAAACACTAAGTAATCGTACTGCACTATAACGGGAGAACTAAAAAAAACTTATTGTACCGTGTGAAATCAATGTGCTCTTTATGTTTTGGGAACATTTATTTGAAGTTTTTTTTTTTTTTTTTTTTTTTTTTTTTTATAAAAGCAATTGTAATTAATTAAATTCTAGATTATAAATAAACAAATTTTCAAGGGAACTTCGCTTATATTAATTGAAAACAAGTAAAATAAAAGGCATTAAGGCGGGTCGAACTTTTAATACCCTCCACTCCAATCGTGGATGGATGTATCTATATATATTCGCTAATTGATACAGCCCCCATATAACGGTATATCCCGATACCCGGTATTTTGACGATTTTCTGAAAATTGGCATTTTAAGATCATGTTGGGTTCTAGCTCCACTGGCGACATATTGTATGTATAGGTCCACGTTTTTGTATAGCTCCTATATAAAATTTCCTCAGGATATACGGTATTTTCATGTTTTTTGCCACATTTTTCCACGGATTTGTCTAAATTTGATAATCCAAGCCTCATTTATCCACGAAATTGTTTCAAATTTGGTATTTAAGAAGATTTGGCAGATGACAATCCTTAAAGTTTAAAATTGGTAGGGCCCCAATATAACGGCCTCAAACTCTTTACGGTCCAAACGGTCTTTGTTGTTTAAAGTGGAACACGTTTGAATTCAGATACTTTTATATAAAAATGTTTTCTTTAGGTAGTGGTAGAGGTTATTAAAAGTTGGGCCCGGCCGAAATTAATGTTTTTTACCTGTTTAATGTTTTTGTGGACTGCTCGCAGTACAATATCGTATGGAGGGTGTATTAAAATTGTCAATCTGTTATATATTTTACACCCCGAAGTATATATTTAAAATTTTATGTCGATTTAGCGATGTCCGTCCGTCTATGGAAATAACTTTAGATTCCAAACTAAATGAAGTAGTTTGAGAGTACTGAGATGTGTGTTTGTTCTGCAGATCTTTTGGTATTGAAAATGGGCTATATAGGTCCACTTTTTAGGTATAGCCTCCATATAACTGTACCGATAGATTTAAGTTTTTTTTTGACACAATTTTAAACCAAATTTGCGGAAGTTATAAGCAAACGTTCCCATTATGTAAGAAGCATTCTTGCATAGAACTGTCAATGTAGGTCTAATTGTTCATATAGTATCCATACACCTGTACCAATAACTTTTCAATGTTTCAAATTTGCAGTTTAAAGTTCCTTATGGGTACTTCATCCTTTGCAGAAAATTGCATGTATATGTACCTCACTATATTCAAAATTTTCGTGATTTCACCGAAGTTGTTTCATATTTCAGATTTTAAGTTCCTGTGACCATCAAACAAAAACAAACTATTGGAAATGTTTCAATCGTTTTGTTCTGTATTTTCTCGAAGAATGAAATAAAACCGATATTAAGATATCGGGACTTGTTTCTTATTTTGTACTGTTTGTCTCTGTCTCTGGCTTTCCTTTTCACTGCAAATTTCAGATCATTAAGCTCGTCTCGAAAGAGAAAACAAACACATAAGTTAAAATTATTCCTTTTTATTAATTGTTTATTAAAAGTGACAAAAAATATTAAGAATAATAACTCATAATGTACCAGTAAGCAATTCTCACAGCAAACGGTACCTCGATATATTCGGATGTATATAAAATACAAGATAGTTGAATAACTATACATAACAATCGTTTTGGAGTATGCCTGCGCCTCTTAAATGTTTCAAATAGCGTATTTTCTTCTAGCATTTTTTCTAATGCTAATTTGATTTCTACTTTGCGTAAAATTAATGTATTTAGGACTCCATTTTCGCCCTTTGTATGGCGTAAGTAACTCTTTTTTAATTAGCCTTACACGTCCTTTTAAGATTAAAATTATTTCATTTAGTAAATATTTGTTTTTGACATTCCACTTTGGCATTTGACATTCTATTAATCATTTAGCTTTCATTATTTGGGCTCTCATTAATATTGGGTTTGTTATATATTATTTGGTTTATTATAATTTTCTTATTTCTTGTAAATAATATATATGGTATTTTAAATAATATAAATTTCGTATCACCTATAAACTTTCTATACTATGTCGAAAATAGCATCAAATTTTTGAATAAGTTTAGATTTCTTTGAAATGGTCACCTTTGGCACGCATTATGGCCTTCAAACGGCCAATGAAACCGTCGCATGCTTCCCGAACGTTGCTCTGCGGTATTTTGGCCCTTTCCCGGCGAAGCGTTTGGTTGAGGCGATCGACGCTTTGGTATTTCTTAGAGCCAACCTTGCTTTCCAAAATATTCCAGACACAATAATCCTACAGATTGGTATCCGGAGAGTTTGTTGGCCATTATGCGCTGGAAATGAAGCGAGGAGCCTCATTTTGTAACCATTCTTGTGTTGAGTCCTGTTTTAATGTCCAAGGTCTACGGCCAAAATGTTTGCGTGTACAAGGCTTTAATTCACCCTCCACAATATTTTCCCGATAATATTCGACATTTATTCTGATGCCACGGTCGATTAGTACGAGCGAAGAGCAACCATCGGCTGTTATGGCGGCCTCATCATCACCATCGTCTGCGCTTGAATTCTGGAGACCAACCGAAGGTGCACATTTTAAGCTGACCTTTTTGGCAAGTAAAAACTGTCATTTTGTTTGTTTACAAACTGCTGGATAACGAATGTTTTCTGTATGGAGAAACCCAAATTCGGCAGTTCACCACTTTCGGCCAAGCGAAGCAACTCTTTAGTTCTTTTTTTGAGTCTATTTTCTTTCTGGTGCGGTGTAAGTTCTTGCATAATTTGGAATCTCAATGGCTTTACATCGATCTAATTTGAATAAGTTTAGATATGTTTAGCTCACGAGCCATTTTTTCGGCCACTGGAAAACCACAAGTGGTTATCGTTAGAACATTCTAACATTTAAATTTATGCACTAGATGCGGGATTTGAATTTGAAAATTGACAACCATTTCGGGAGACATTCCTGAAAATTTTCGCCATTATAATCTGTTTTATGAGAACTTCTGAGATTTCGAGGACCAAAGTACAGCCAAAACTTTAGGCATTCGGTACGATGTTACCACATGTTATTTCTACAACACATGTTTACATACAAAAAGGGAGATTCTGCTATAGATCTCAAAGCTTTTTGATCCAACTGGCTAGGCTTTACATAGAATAATTGTGGCAATGGCTTTTTTGTCCAATAGAGTTTCCAATATCATTCAAGTAGTGGGTCTCTCGAGGTATCACTATGTTCCTTCTTAAACTAACCCAGCAGATTTGACAAGTCATGGTGTGTTACCACAAGTTATTTTTAATAAAGCACGAGCCAATCCAGCGCCTAATATTTTTCGAATAGATTTACTCTGATGGGAAACTATACCGTGAAACCAGTACTGTCACAATCCTATCATCTATTTGAATTTATTCATTTTTATGTAAGTCAGGGAGAATGCAAATCCTTCTTTCATTTCTATTTCTTTAGTTGCAGTTACTGCAATCTGGTCAGTAATGTTCACGCCAAGGTAGACTGTGCTGGTCACTATATTTCAGACTTCCATTTTGTATTCAGTTCCTCCAAATTTCAACTCCCTCTTTGCAATGCAAACATTCTCTCTTTTCTATCAGTTTTTTGCATTTCGTTACCTCTTTATTTTATAACCTGCAAATACAATCATTGCTCCTGGTAAGAAAAGCTTTATATTCAACGAATTTCGTTCAATAAAATTCATTATTTTATTTAATCCAATGTTCTAAACCATCTTTGTTTTACTTTAATTCCATTTCCTAAAACACCGATTGGAAAATCTTTTAAATCTGCAAAAGCTTGTTCAGTATCACAACAACAAATAACCATCCCAGTAATTTCAGAAAATCCAAGAGAGTTTGAAATTTTCACTATGATTTTTAAGCAAATCTGCTCCTATGAAAATATCTACTGGGACGAGGCTCGTCAAATTGTGGATCAGCTAACTATATTTGACAAATCCTACTGCAGGTCCGAAGTGGCCAAAATTGTTTGAATATTTCTCGATAAACAATCTATAACCAGGGTATTTTACTCTGCTTCAAAACTCAGATGGGCCAAAGGTAACTTCGAGATTTTTTTATTCATTTTATTTTTTTACAAAATAAGACCGTATTTCGATATCTGTCAATCGTGTGTTATTAATAAAAACCACACTAAATAAATCTCTGAATGTGGGCCAAGTAAGAACATTTCCATCAAAATGAACGTTTTCTACATTTGTGAAGTGAATATAATAATAGTGGATGTCATTCTTAAGAATTAAACAAAAAGGTAAACTATATCTTGGTAATAATTAAAAGAAAACTTCAACTAAAAAATAGAAAAAAAAATCAAAAATATGCCAAGCTAGTTTTCTTGATGGGCAAATAAGTAGACTAACTAGCTTTCTACAGTACACAAAAATAACATTGCTGCTTCGGTTTGTTTGATGAAACACAATACAAATGTCTTTCAAATTATGTGCAATTGAAATTTGAACGTTAAAACATCAGCAAGTATAGTGACAAGAAACCATAAGCTGGTGTCTATCTAGGAAGACAAACGAAAATAAACTACCAATAAATCAAATTGTAAGCATGCAACGATATGTAAATGAAAATTCTTATTACCTTAATCCTGTATTTAAATGTTATAAACGAGCTACCACAAACAGCAAATTAAAAAAAAAAAAATCTAACAAATTATTTATTTGCAATGATATGCAAAATAAGTGTCCAACAGAACTAAAACGTCCAATTGACTGGATGTAGAGTGCGTGATAATCCAAAAAGTCGAAAAATATTTTCAAAATGCTCTCCCACACGAATTATATATATATTTTCAATAAAATATGTGAAAGCAGGCAACAGTACTAATGCAATGATGCGACACTGTGTAATAATGTAGTGACGGAAGACTGTGAAATTAAAACGGGCTCGACATAATTGGCCTCCAAACGGCTAATGAAACCGTCACAAGCTTCCCGAATGTTGCTCTGTGGTATTTTGGCCCTTTTAAATTTTACTTAATGTACTTGCATCAATGTCCTATTTATGATTTTGAAAAAAGAAAAACTTAGATGTTTGATTTTGTTGTGTATTAATGCAATGGTGAATCAAATTAATATAAGTACACGCTTATTTAAATGTACTATGAACTTTGAGAAAATGTGTGGAAATAAAAAAACAACAGCAACCTTCGTATTTGCCATGGTAGAATTAAGAAGAGTAACATAGGTAATCATTTATTTACAAAACTTTTAAGTAAATACCACTGACAGAATCTCATTTTCAGAATCTATATTTATAAATCTATTGTATATTGTACATTAATTAAGATAAATTAAACCAGGTATATTACACAAAATGCACACCTGGATATTATCATTTGAATTGAGAATACTTTGATTTAATCGTACAGCGGTATTAACATTAATGAACGTGTATTGTGGCTACATTGGTTAACTATTTTTTCGTATAGCGTCCATATAACGTTACCTCCCGATATTCGGTATTTTAATGGTTTTCTTCACATTTTCTAAAGGAAATGCTTGAAAATTAAAACATAGAGTTCGTAATGTTTTTACCTTCTGCTGCAATATTTTTTTGTCGGAATCGATTAAAAATATCATAAAAAGGATTTTCTCTAAATTATATTAAAAAAAAAACTAAAAAGTGTTATGATCAAAATGAGGACAGCTTTTCTGTTATTGCGCTATAATCGCGCTCCGATAAAGGGGAAAAATAAAAAAATCACGATTCTGTTTGTTTCTTACTCAAATAAGAAGACGAGAGACGAGATTTATAACAGTTGTTACACAGGAACGTGTAATGTTTACAATTGATATTTCAATGTTGCAATAATAAGTACTAAGCAAATTTCAACGATAAGTGGTGCAACAAACCGCACTGTTTAACTCATGAAAGTGGGGAGAATGGTTTCAACAGCGGTAGCAACAACAAAAACTCCCCAGAGTTTTTATGTGAGATGATGTGTAAGTAATGTGAGATGGTGAGAGATGTAGTGAGGTGCGGTTGATACGGGCGTGTGATAGAAATAGATATGACAAGAAATAAATCACGGAAATATAATTAGTATCAATTCAATACAATTTTATTATTACAACTACAACTACTTCCAATGAGAGCAAAACAAAAACAACCAATGCCCAGCGGCGATTCGCTCATTACGGTCTCCGCGAAGGGAGTTGGGTGTCGAAGAATATGTTTCTCGTTAGGACAGATATGTTGAGAAGGACCAACACATTTTGATACCAAACATATACCAATGACCTTTTAATGATGGAACTAGATAAACGAACATGCTTGGATGCCAACGATCTAGTGGAGGAGCGATGAGGTAAAACACTCTTCGCTGACAACGATTTCTTCGCACACCTGGGAGGAGTAACATTCTGTGGCAACAACGATTTAGTGGATGAAATAGGAGAAGTAATTATTTTTGCCAGGGACTTTTTGTGGGCGGATTTTTGTGTATGCTGTGAATACAATGCAAAGTTTGTATTATGTCTGTGAGGAAAGCATCTGGCCGGGAACGCAACGACGACTTATTTTTGATACTTTGATCCCACAAAGCCAAGGTGGTTAAAGGCAAACGCTGCAAACAAATATACACAATTGGATCCCACTGATCGGTGGCGACGCCATAGATACGTGGCATCATGAGACAATGACAATTTAAGTTTGGATTGGAGCAGCTATTCTGAGAAGAAGATTCTAAGGGCACACGAAGTGGTGAATTAGAAGACTGTGCCGAAATCGGTTCGACGGGATTGACAAAACCCAAGGCTAATGGAAGAGATACATCAGAATTATACAACAGTACCTTGGGTGGAATTTGGATGTTGAAGGAATGATAGCGTATTGGAAGTCAGAAACAGGGGTGGGGGACTGAGGTGCCTATTAATGGTGGATAAACAATGAAAATAAGCAATGCAAGCTGCACATTATTATTCCTCAATAACATAAAAACTCATCATAAGTAAACAAGACTTTGTCCCACAGTTCCCGAATATCAGAATTTCGAATTTTCAATGTGCACAGTGAACTTTGATTCATTGATTTGTTCAAAATATTCAACGCTCTTCAGAAATGTGTCAGCAGCTCTTACAAGGCGGTGAGAGGATAAATCCACATTTTGTTATGTAAGTCATGGGGAAATCAAAAAGAAGGTTGGGTGAATTTCTCAAAAAAAAAAACCCTACGTAGAATTGCAATTGATCAAGCTAACGATAATTAATATTTAAATTTTTGCAAAACTAGCCAAAAAACGATTAATTTTCACAAAAATATGTTGCTAAATATTTCTGTTATTGCGCCATAATCGCGCTCCAATAAAGGGAGAGAAAAAAATAAATAAAACACGATTGTTTATGTTTTTTACTCAAATAAGAAGAAGATACTTTATTGATATTCTAATCAATAGGAGACGTGATTTATCATAGTAATTACATACGAACGTATTTGTGAGATACCGAGAGGTGGCGAGGTGCGGGTGATACGTGCGTGTGAAAGAGAGAGATATGACAAGAAATAAAACACGGAAATATAATTAGTATTAATTCAATATAAATCCTACCATTACAACCACATCTATTTCCAATGAGAGCAAACCGAAAAGAAGCAATGCCCAACGGCGATCCGCCAAGGGAGTTGTAGAGGAGATGCCACTGCGCCAATCAGCATCCGTGGTTGATCAAGCAAGGAAAGTGAGCTATAGTTGCAGATTTTCGAATTTTATCATAGCAATTTTACCAATTACCAATAGCTTCGTTCTACAATTTCAATGTTTAGCGCAAGTAATTCATGTTTTCAACAAATTTTCGGTTATGGTTAATGTGACCATTTATATTATTCGTCAGAGCGGGACGCCTGCGGAATTTTGTAAAAAAAATATGCATTTAAAAACAAATTTTATTCAAAACGGAGAGAATACGTATATGAAATTAATCCTATGTCTAAGTATTTGTTTTATATTTGTCAGCAGAGCAAATTAGTTTTAAAATATCGGGTCTAGTTTTCAAGTAGGAATGGAGCTGATTACATTGTTTGTTGATGTTAGTCTTAGTAATTAAAATAGCTTTTAAAACTGTCACACTTAACTTTACTCGTCTTATAAAAATCCGCTGCCGCAGTTTTCACATTCTGCTCATCAACAGCAACGTCAGTTTTTTTGTAATTTTACCAGTAGATTGCGGACGGAATGAGGAAGGAAAATCGAATTCTCTTAAGTTCTAAAGTTCGGAGACGATTAATTTCATTCGCAGACTCTATTGCGGACACGTTTTGTCCCTCGATTTTCAACACGGCTTGATGAAAAATCGCTGTCTGTGCGTGCAAAAAATATAACCACAATTCAGAGCTGGGATTTTCGAAAAACGTTTTTAAAATAGTAGGGCATTTATCTATGCTCAGAAAATAGGTTTTCAAAGGCTGAAACATTTTTAAAATTCTCTCAAGCGCAGGCATTAAAGCAAGCCACCTTGTTTTACTGTAACCCAACTGTTTCGGTGGAATCACAGAACTCTTTCAGAACTTCTACCCGAATGCTGTATATGTAGAAGAATGAATAAATTTTCAAAATGACGCATTCGAAGTCAATAGGGAGACAATCTGCGGCTGTTTTGATAGCATTATGAATTATATGGGCTCCACACCCAATCCCAATGAGCTGCCTTCCGACGGATAGGTTCAATTTCGCGTAAACATTATTTATCCCTTTTCTATTCTTTCCTCCGAAATTGCAGTTTGTATTGTCTGCACAAAATGCCACAATTTTCTTATTCAAATCATTGCAAGATAATACTTCTTTCAAATAATCCACAATTATAGAAGATGATTTGCCTGGCTGCTTTTGAAACTCTAAAATCCTGACTCTCACGCCTTCGTATGGTACAAAATAGCGAACTAAAACAGGGAATAATTTTATTGAGCCATGATTGGAAGCATCGGTTAATAAAGATATGCAGTGGGCTTCGTGAAGGTGTTCTTTCAATTCGTCCATCGCCATAGGTGCCAGCACATTTACAACTATAGCTTGTGATTTTGTACGGGCACATCTAAATTTTTGCTCAAAACATGTTTGTATTAGATTTGAAGCACAGTCATACGAACGAAAACTGTGGTTTTCTTGCACTGTGTGGTACGCCCACGCACCCTCCGCTGCAGCCATATCCAAGTTTTTGGAAGTCGCCAAATTTGTTCTTTTAAAAAAAGAAAGCATTGACGAGCTTGAAGCGGCAGCTTGATCAGAAAGCTTGTGTTTTTCCGATTTTAAATGCTTCTCAATATCACTGGCACCACCATGTCCAACACTAAAATCAGTACGACATTTTTCACACGTAACGTCTGATTCACCACTTCTTTGTTTTATAAATGGATACTTATTTTGCAAAGAAATGTTAAAAGTACACTTGCGTTTAGGCATTATTGTAATGTTACAATCACTAACATTGAAAATAAATTGTTTTACTTTGCTCGCCTTCTCCGACTCCGCGATGAAAAGATACCAGAACAATTTAGAGCGTCTATGCTTAGGGTACTGACAGAGTGACAAAAACTTTTTCTGTTTTTATAAGCATTTTTAATTTTGTGATTTCCCTTGTTATGCTGGAGTTAATGTCAACGCCGTCGACGACGCCGAAAAAGTTGAAACAGATTGAACTTTTTCGGCGTTGAATTTCTTACGGCGTTAAGATTAACTGCTCTCATAAAATTTCATACGATTCAATTTTTTTGACATTTGACGCCGTCGACGACGTCGACATTAACTCCAGCATTAGCATTACAAAATCTTTCGAGTTAATTTTAATGTTAATGTTGCTTGAAAAAAACTATGCAAATAAATTATATGTTCACGGGGAAAAAATAACTCATGTATTTTTCATCAATATCAATATCCAGTATTTTCGAAAGCGGGACATTTTTGCTCTCGCTGGAGACAGCGGGACAGATAACCTCAAAGCGGGACTGTCCCGCCCAAAGCGGGACGTATAGTCACGTTAGTTATGATACTATTCTTGCCTAAATTGGTTGATTTAAACGTTTGGAGCGAGATTATGTTACAGTCGAGAACAGGTGAGAATGTATCCGAAAATAAACTTTTGAGCCTGCAAAGATTCCAAAACATTTTTTTAAGGTTCAGCTTCTAGAATTTTTTTAAGTCAGCGCCAGGCAGCAAATTTATTTGGCTATTATCGAAAGAATCCTCTAAATCAAGATTAGGAATTCTGCTCTTTAAATTACAAAAAGATGGTGACGAAAATACCTTTCCTTTGATTTTAGGCAATATAAACGCTTTTGTTTCCACAATTCTAAATTGTTTTTTAGGAGAAGACAGCTTAAGAAATAAACTTCTGTAAGTGAAGTAGAAGTTGGTTGGGAAAGGATAAGTTGAAATACCAAGTGCAGTTTTAATTTTTATACCCTCCACCATACTATGGAGGGTATATTAACTTTGTCATTCCGTTTGTAACTCCTCGAAATACTCATGTCAGACCCAACAAAGTATATATATTCTTGATCAGCGTAAAATTCTAAGTCGATTTAGCGATGTCCGTCTGTCTGTCTATTGTAACCACGCTATCTTTCGAATGAATTGAGATAGATGGCTAAAATTTTGCACAAATGTTTATTTTTAAGCATGTTAAGTTCGTAAATGGGCCATGTAGGTCCACGTTTTCATATAGCTCCCATACAACGGTAACTCCACTATATTCGGTATTTTGATGATTTTAGCGACGTTTTTCACCGGAATTGTTTCAAATTTGGTATTTGAAGTTCCAAATGGATACTACACCCTAAGATAGAAAATTGTCTGTGAAAGTCTATGTCTTCGTATAGCCTCCATATAACGGTACCTCCCGATATTCGGTATTTTGATGATTTTAGCGACATTATTCACGGGATTTGTTTCAAATCTGGTATTTGCAGTTCCAAATGGATACTACACCCTAAGAAAGAAAATTGTCTTTGCAGGTCCACGTCTTCGTGTAGCCCCAATATAACGGTACCTCCCTATATTCGGCATTTTCATGATTTTAGCGACGTTATTCACCGGAATTGTTTCAAATTTAGTATTTGAAGTTCCAAATGGATACTACACCTTAAGATAGAAAATTGTCTGTGCAAGTCTATGTCTTCGTATAGCCCCCATATAACAGTACCTCCCGATATTCGGTATTTTGATGATTTTAGCGACATTATTCACGGGAATTGTTTCAAATCTGGTATTTGAAGTTCCAAATGGATACTACACCCTAAGACAGAAAATTGTCTTTGCAGGTCCACGTCTTCGTATAGCCCCAAAATAACGATACCTCCCTATATTCGGTTTTTTGATGATTTTAGCGGCATTATACATTGAAATTGTTTCAAATTTGGTATTTGAAGTTCCAAATGGATACTACACCCTAAGACTGAAAATTGTCTGTGCAGGTCCACGTCTTCGTATAGCCCCCATATAACGGCACCTCGCTATGTTCGGTATTTTGATGATTTTAGCGACATTGTTAACCGGAATTGTTTACAATTTGGTATTTGAAGTTTTTATGGGAACTACAGTCTGTGACAGAAAATTGTCGGTGCGGGTCCAGTTTTGAATTTGAATATGGTAATGGCTTATGACAAATAATGCACATGTATGTCCACGTCGTATAGACCCCAATATAACGGCTATATTCGGTATTTTTAAAATTTTAACAGAATTTTTTAAGGATTTTATTTTTTGAATTTTTCAAAATTCGTTGCAAATGGTGGAGGGTATTAAAAGTTCTTACTGCTTTTTAACTTGTTTTATTTACAATTGATGCCTTGGATGAAGGGTCTACAATTGCACTAGTAGTGTACGTTTTACCGTTATAAACAATGTTGACGAGAGCAGTTCCCAAGAGCACATTCTCTTGAATGGTGTTTGGAGACTGGCTGTTATAACCAATTTAAGCAGAGGGTGGGTACATTTTAGAAGGCTTAGGACCTCGATTTTTTACCTTCGTAAAAGTAGGAGGGGACTTTGAACTAACTTTTGACTTTGGTAAAGGCCGGAGGTAATTGCTTAGATTTGAAACCAAGTGTTTGGGAAGAAATGCTGAAAGAACTCTGTGAAGAGGGCTGTGTTGCCTTTGACTGCACGATTTGCAACTATTTGTATTATCAATTTTTTAACAGCGTGGCCACAAGAAAGACTGTTTATTCAATGTTTATTCTTTTTAACAGTCAGGAATTTGTCCTCAAACGAAAGTTTTATAAACTTAGGGCAGAGTCTAAGAACATGATGATACCAACGATCTAGTGGAGGAGCGATGAGGTAAAACACTCTTTGATGACAACGATTTCTTCGCAAACCTGGAAGGAGTAAGATTCTGTGGCAACAATGATTTAGTGGATGGAATAGGAGAAGTGCCTATTTTTGCGAAGGACTTTTTTGTGGGCGGATTTTTGTGTATTCTCTGAATACAATGCAAAGTTTATATTATGTCTGTGAGGAAAGCATCTGGCCAGGAAGGCAACGACGACTTATTTTTGATACTTTGCTCCCTCACTGCCAAGGTGGTTAAAGCCAAACGCTGCAAACAAATATATACAATGATTGGATCCCACTAATCCGTGGAATACAACTTTATAGCAATCAAGATTTTGACCTCAAACTAAAGTTTTGTAAACTTGGGGCAGAGTCGAAGAACACGACTCTACTTAGGACATATGGGGCAATAAGTGTTCGGCCGAGGAGAAGCAGCAACATATTTTGACTCATATACCAATGACCTTTTAATGATGGAACTAGATGCACGAACGTGCTTGGATGCCAACGATCTAGTGGAGGAGCGATTAGGTAAAACATTCTTGATTTGTGAGCGGAAATCTACAAACAATTTTCGAGACTCACCGATAGTATTCTGCCTAAGATGGCAAAGACGTTCTATATCTGAAATACGTTTGTTATTTATGATGACGGTAGTGAATATGTCGGGAAAGGTTGGCGGCAAAGACTTCGTTTTCAATATAATCTGGCAACCCTTGTTTGTTTAGAAGTGTTTTAACATTGTCAATAGTGACTAAAATTTTATTTAAAATTCAATTGTTAATTGCATTGTTTCGTTAGTGATTTTGTGAAATTTTGTGAATTTTTGAGTCACCCTACAAGTGCATTGTGATAATCAGTGATAAGACGTGTTATTTAAGTAAATAAGCAACTATAATTTTTTGGTTAGCTTAGTGTGTTTACTTATTGTTTTGTCTTGCTTTGCTTTGTCGTGACGTTTGTGTTATACAGTTTAGTATTCATTGTTGTTAATTCTGCCTTATACAGTTTGAAAACAATAATTAAAATTTGGTTTTAATAATTGAAATTAAAGCATACTTTTCGGCAGCTAAGTAAATTTTAATAATCTTCTTTAAATAATTTCTTACCTGTAAAGCATAACTTAAGGCACAATTAAAATGGAGTGTGTTTACAAATGTAATATAACAAACCTAAACGAAAGAGTATAAACCTGCTAG
This sequence comes from Musca domestica, assembly GCF_030504385.1. Taxonomy (NCBI): domain Eukaryota; kingdom Metazoa; phylum Arthropoda; class Insecta; order Diptera; family Muscidae; genus Musca; species Musca domestica. The sequence continues at coordinate 489,587 of NW_026712208.1, forward strand.
CTATGTGGCAAACATGGCCATTTAAAATGTGCAGGATTTAGCGGTAGGCATTTTGACTTAATAACTGATCGTAAAAATGGGCTTCGTTGGACATGTATCAATTGTAGGTCTCTAGAAGTTGACTTTTATCGTCTTTTCAAAGAGTCTAAAATTGAAATAGCTGCCATGAAGAAGGACTTCAACGCAGTTCACACAAGGCTTGAAAATTTTGAAAAGCTTTTTACGTAAAAAGTCCTCGGCAATTGCTTCTGGTGAAAATTTAATAACTTTAAATTCACCATCTGTGGCTCCGCCACGCAAAAACCTGGGAACTTTACACACAGAGAATCAACTCGCGCCTCCGGCGCTATACTCATCTGTATGCTCTAATCTAAATACTGTAACAGCTTCGAGTCCTAGTGTAAAGAAGTCCAATCTTCAGAAGTTACCCCTAATAATCCACAGATTCCGCTTTCAATAATCATATGTGCTCCAGAAAATGCGCCTTCTACTAGTAATAACGATTTAATCGTAGTTGCTCCCAGAAAAAGTATATTTTTTTCTAGACTACATCCTAGTACTTCTGTAGATAACATTAGTAATTATATCAAGTCCAAAATTCAAAACGTTCTTGATAATGATTATAACATTTTAAAATTTAACTCATCTATACCACGTGATTTATCATCATTTAAAATAAGGGTTCATTCTAAATTGTATTATCTAATGTTAAAAGATTCTTTTTGGCCAGACGGTACATTGGTAAAAGAATTTGAATTTAGAAAAAGGCTAAATTTTGTAAAACCAATAACGCTACCTTCTGATTCGAATATCCCAAAAAAAAAACTAACTAAATATATATCTTTGCTTTATCAAAATGTTAGAGGCTTAAACACTAAACTTAAAAATACATATTTAAAGTCTTTTGAATCAGATCTTAAAATTCACGTTTTTACAGAAACTTGGCTTAAACCGGATATCCGTGATACTGAAATCTTATCCGATCAATACCAACTTCTTAGAAATGATAGGTTAAATAAAGTTGGTGGAGGTGTACTCATAGTAGTTCACAATTCCATTTCCTCTGAGCGTGTTATGCTTACTGATAGTCAAGATGTTGAATTTGTATGTGTGAAAATAACTTACATTAACCAAACTATTTACATAACATGTTCGTATATTCCTCCAAATTCAGATTCAAACATTTATTTAAAACATTCTGAATTAATTAAAAACGTTTCACATATTCACTCGCCAAATTCTGAATTAATTTGTCTTGGAGATTTTAACTTACCAAATACATCGTGGATCCTTGATGATGACACGGCACATTATGTACCTGTTTCGTCAACAGTACGGTATAACGATATGGAAAATTTTTGGCAAAATATTTTGACCAAGGTCTATTTCAAATCAATAATATTTATAATTTTAAAGGTAAAATATTAGACTTAGTGTTTTCTTCGTCCGTTAATACTTCATTAAGTAAATGTTCACCTTTTGTAGAACCGGAAGATAAATATCACCCAACACTTGTCATAGACCTTGAACTTAATATTCAAACAAATTATGCAAAACCACACACTAAGCCTCACAAATTAAATTTTTCTAAGACTAATATTGATCTCTTTCGTTCTATATTGTCCAATTCAAGTTGGTCTCATGAAGGTGTCATTGAATTGCAAATTTCAAATTTTTATAGCGTACTTAAAAATGCGTTAACTATATCAGTTCCATTATTGAAGTTCTATCCTGACTCAGGACCAGTTTGGTTTACCCCACACCTTAGACGCTTGCGCAACATAAAAAGTAGGTTATTTAAAAAATTTAAAGAATGTAATACTACTTTAAATTATACAAAATATTCACAAGCTCGAAGTAAATATAACATTGAAAATTTAAAGTCTTATTCGATTTATTTAAGAAAAATTAAAAATAACTTTCAGAAGAGTCCTAAAAGCTTTTATAAATTTGTAAATTCAAAACGTAAAGTCCGCGAATTACCTGGTGGCATGAAATTTGGTTGCAGGGAATCAGGGGACCACCTTGGAATAGCAAATTTGTTTGCTGACTTCTTTCAAAATACTTATTCTAAGCCTTCATCCAATCATAATGACAATTATGCTTATAATATTAGTAGATTAAATTATTTCCCCCAAATTATTCTGTCTGAGGAGGTGGTTTTAAATGGTCTTCTATCGTTAAAAAGTAGTAATTCCCCTGGTCCTGATGGAGTACCTGCTTACATTTTAAAGTCATGTGCATATGAGCTTTATTTACCTCTAACCACTATATTTAATTATTCTTTTACATCTGGTTATTTTCCTAAAGTATGACGATCTAGTTTTATTATTCCTTTGCATAAAGCTGATAATAGAAGTGTCGTCGAAAATTATAGGGGTATTGCAAAATTAAGTGCAATACCGAAATTGTTTGAGTTTTTAGTCTCGCGGAGACTAACGCACTTTGTTTCGTCTATAATATCGCCTTACCAACATGGATTTGTAAAGGGTAGGTCAACTGTAACTAATTTATTAGAACTTATATGTTATGTACACAGGGGGTTTCAATAAAATGTCAAACTGATATTATATATACTGATTTCAGTAAGGCTTTCGACAAAGTGGATCACACATTATTATTACATAAACTTGACAAAATGGGTTTCGCAACATTATTTTTATCATGGATATCCTCTTATTTGCAAGGGCGTACACAGAGAGTTTCTTTCAATAATGTTCTTCTAAACAGATAACTGTGTACTCTGCTGTCCCCCAGGGTAGCCATTTAGGTCCTCTACTTTTTGTATTGTATCTAAATGACCTTCCAACGGTTATATGTTACTCTAAGATCCAAATGTTTGCTGATGATGTCAAACTTTTTTGTAATATGGACTCTCACATTAGTTCCCTTAACTTGCAACATGATATCTACTGCCTTGTTAATTGGTGCAGTGCTAATGGTATGACGCTAAATCTCAAGAAATGTAAAAAACTGTCTTTGTTTAGAACACAACCTTTTAAAAGTGATTAACTCATTGGTTCTTACAAATTGGACAATGTAGACTCATTCGTTGATCTTGGTGTAATTTTAGACAATAAATTGCGTTTTAATTTGCATATTGATTCGTGTGTAAATAAAGCCATGTCATTGCTGGGTTTTATAAAAAGATGGTCAAAAGAATTTGACGATCCTTATGTGACTAAGCGTTTATTTATTAGTTTGGATCGGCCCACTTTAGAATACGGTTGCGTATTGTGGAGTCCTTTTATAAAACATATTCTGCTAAATTGGAATCAGTACAAACCCAATTTCTTTTATTTGCTCTCAGAGGATTAGGATGGGATACAATGATACACTTCCACCATATGAGAATCGCCTAAAACTAATTGATCTTCCGACACTGGAAAAGAGACGTTTAATGTTAAGAGCTTTATTTATTATAAACTTTTGCGTGGCGAAATCGATTCACAGTTTTTAACCGGTGAATTAAATTTTAATATTCCTGCTCGTAATACTCTAAATTACATACCACTTAAACTTTGCTTGGCTAAATCCAATTATGAATCTTATAATCCTATGAGGTCTTTATGTGATATCTACAACAAATTATATAATGAGATATCATTGACAGACCCTTTGCATGTCATTAAACACACTGTTTTACATCCTTTAGTATTAAAGCAAGTAGTTGCCAGATTCTCTATTATCTACTCTTATCTGTTATATGTTGTTTTATTTCCTGTGTGTTGTCTTTATTTGTGAGTTTAAACAACCGGCTGATGTACAACTGTAGCTGGTTTCCCTAACGTACTAACCCTCCATAGTTCGGACTATGGGGTGTATGGGAGGTGGCCCCTCGGTCAGCAGGGGCGGGTGAGAGTGGCGTTGGGACCGATCGAAATATTTGGCATGGCGACACAATGACAAATGAAGTTTGGATTGGAGCAACTATTCTCAGAGGAAGATTCTAAGGGCACACGAAGTGGTGGAGTAGAATACTGTGCCGAAATAGATTTGACGGGATTGACAAAACCCAAGGCAGACGGAAGAGATACATCAGAATTATACAACAGTACCTTGGGTGGAATTTGGATGTTGAAGGAATGATAGCGTATTGGAAGTCAGAAGCAGGGGTGGGGGACTGAGGTGCCTGATCATGGTGGATAAACAACGAAAATAAGCAATGCAAGCTGCACTATATTTTTCCTCAATAACATAAAAACTATCGGACTGTATAGTCTCGGTAGACTTGTGTAGATTTTGTACTCATCGTAAGTACACAATACTTTGTTCAACAGTTTCCGCATGTCTGAATTTCGAATTTTGAGACTGTGCATATTGAACTTTGATTTGTTCAAAATATTCAACACTCTTCAGAAATGTGTCAGCAGCTCTTACAAACCGGGTGAGAGGAGAAATCGACATTTTGTTATGTAAGTCGGGGGAAAATCAAAAAGAAAATCAAATAAAGGGCGCTACAGTCCAAAGCAATAAAATGAATTACAAAAATTCACAATTTATGCTGTTTTACCCCACTATGCCGAACAAAAAACGGATATCCCACAAAGAGAAATAAAACACAATCGACGTCGGTAGAAAAATTACTATGCGTAAGCAGCTACGCACCCAACCAAGAACCGACGCTACAAACGATCCAAAAGTCAGAGTTAAGGATCAAAACAATTTGTTGTTATTTTTACTGTATATCAAACCAACGCTTAAAACGTGCGGGTGGAATGATTGGGTATTGTTGTTGCAATTTTTGGCAATGTAAATTCTCAAGTGAGTATTGATCCACATTAGAGACAAATAATTCGTTTTAAAGGGCTCAACCTTTGAAACGTGAAGGGGCAGAAAAACACACGAAACGTTTGGTTGGTGAGAAAAAAAAAACAAATAAACCAAACAAAGTGATGATACAAATTCTTCTACAACTAAAGTGAGGGGACGAAGAAAGAACGAGGGGGAATAAAACAGCATCAACGACTCAAAGGAAGGGAGTTGTTAAGCAAACTCTGTGCGTAACAAAGAGATTACAACTAAATAACCAAACGGAGTGGTAATAAGAATAACACAAAATATTTTTTCGTATGATCAAAGCGACGACGGAAGATCAGTGCAAAGAAAGCTAATATTTTTACAACAATAGAATATTTTGGGGTAGGGGAATACACTTAACTTAACATAAGAAATGCTAATATAAGTCGACCAACTGACTTGTTTTCAAACGAAAGGGAAATGTATGATATGGAAAGGAAATATATGAGTACAACGAGTAAACTTTTTATGCAAAAACGAGAGTGGACTGTACTTCATATATATATCAAACACGCGCGTAGAACAATTGAGATTCGACCAAACCGAAATAGTTACAATATTCACTAAAAAAATGCGGGTAGCAGACTTCAAATGGTAATCTGAATTTACGTACCTGTTTTTAGTGTTGATGATACTTATGAAAGAGAATCCAGTGATTCCTTCATGCAACACAGGGAGCAACAACAAGGGGATGGCTCCATTCCGCCTCGATGCGACCAATGTTTCACTCAGGGGAGTGGGGAGAATGGCTTCGACATCGGTAGCAACAACAAAAACTTCCCATAGTTGTTATGTGAGATGATGTGTAGTAATAAGTAATGTGAGATGGCGAGATATGTGGTGAGGTATATGTGATACGCTAGTGTGAATGAAAGTGATATGACAAGAAATATGATACAGAATTTAATTAGTATTAATTCAATATAAATCCATGGTTGTATTGTTATTCTATCTTTTCGTAGAAACAACCAAATTACCTTCATGTAATTTGAGGTGGCGACAGAGGCCGTGTTCGTTTGTACAAGACAAGTGAACGCAATGGTTCTGAGTGACCGCTGAGGGTCTCATGTCTTTGTACTGATACAACTACCTCCAATGAGAGCAAATCCACATTTTTGAGCAAGCAGAGAACCTGACGGAAGCAAAAGCTTTTATCAAAAAATCAGCTGGACCCGACTTATGAAATTTCGGATCTGCAGATACAACTTAAAATAGTGGATTTCTAATGTCGAATGTAGGATTTCTAATGTCGAATGTAGCCGGTAGCGAGGGCAGATTTCGTGAATTTGAATTCTGCGCGATCGCTGATGTTTTCAGGAACAATGAATGGCCTAGTCTACTTCTAATTTCAATATTGTTGTTGTTAGATCTACCAGCAATGTTCAAACAATTAACACACGAAATGGTAGTATTGCATGAACAAACAGGAAGCTTTAATTTCATATGAAGTCGCTCTGTGACGAAAATGGATCTACCAACGCCAACATTTACAGTGGTACGCAAAGATACCGACTGATTATGCATAGCGTGAACTGCCTGACGAACTACATCTCCAACTGCTATGAATGAACAAGGAAGATTGAAGCGAAAGATTGGCTGGTGTCTTCGGAGGAATTCGAACGACGAAATATTTGAGCTGAAAAGAACAGACGCCAACTTAAAGATGTTGATCTATACGACAATGTGGACGTGCATAGGTAACTTGTGCCATAATCCATTACAATATTCAAATGCGAAACTTGAAAAATTTGATGAATAATGTAGTAAAATAATCAAAATACCGAATATAGGGAGGTGAATAAAGTCGTTAAAATCAACAAAATGTGGGTGAGCCCGTTGCTTGGGAACGACATCAAAACGGGAACCTCTATAGACAATTTATACTTTAAAGATTGCCATTTAACAAACTTTCATAAATACCAAATTTGAAACAATTTGGTAGGTAAATGTGACTTGTATTGTCAAAACAGGTGGAACTAACATACTATGTCCCGCCACAAATACCAATTTTTAGACATACACGTGCAAAAATGTGACAAAAATCATATCGAATATCGGGAGGTACTGTTATACGACATTAGACAAATCCGTGAAACAAAGTGGCAAAAAATCTTCAAAATACCGAACATTAAGAAGTGCCGTTATATCCACAAACGTGGACCTATACATACAATGTTTCGGCACCGGAGCTTGAACTCATTATGACATGATACAGGTACTAGTTTTTAAACAAATTCGTAAAAAAGATGTGGCGAAAATACTAAAAATTCCGAATACCGGGAGGTACTGTTACATGCCGACTATACCAAAACATACACCGACAATACCAACTATCCCAGACACAATACAAATTGTTCTGCCAAATTCTGAAGCTCTACGTCAAATAATTTGTGGCATATCGTTATTTCTACTGGCATATGAATATAGTTAAATCGGATAATTTAAGCTGATTACGAATATATTATGCTGATTATGAATATATATACTTTATGGGGTCTACGACGAATATTTGGGGTTGTTACCAACGGAATGACAAAGTTAATATACCCTCATCTTTAAGGTGGAGGCTATAACAAGCAACAATATTTTACATAATGCAGAGGAAATGCCGAATAAGATTGATCAAAATATCGAATATCGGGACGTACTGTTATACGTGGACCTATACACACAATGTTTCGCCGCCGGAGATAGCAACCATTATGAGCTACAAATATAAAATTTTTCACAAATCCGTGGAAGATATGGGGAGGTACCGTTGTATGGGGGCTATGCAAAAACGTGTATCTATATATACTATGTTCGGCCACCGGAGCCGAAAAATATTGCGAACAACAACAATACAAGTTCTTAGACAAGACCGTGAAACAAAGTGTCAAAAATCTTCAAAATACCGGATATGAGAAGTGCCGTTTTATGCATAAACGTGGACCTATACATACAATGTTTTGCCAACGGAGCTAGAGCCCATTATCAAATTATACAGATACTACTTTTTAAATGAATTCGAAAAAAAATTGTCGAAAATCATAAAACAAATTATTATTAATATCGCTCAAATGCGATTTTTTATATAGGAATATCAGGTAGGTAAACATGATAATGAACTGCTACGAGATGAGTTCACCGAGACTTTTTTCGAATAACCTCAGACAGCCTGTTTTTTATCTGACTTAAGTAAACCATATATTTCCCTTGCTTGCTCATATTTTGTATAAACGGAATCAGAATCCACATTAGTACCGTCACCCGACGTACCCAAATAAGTTTCAAATAATTTGAAACTTCCGTCAGTAGCTTTCCATGATTGATTTAGTTTCGAGCTACGGGCTTCTAATTCGAAATTTTTAATTTGCTAATGAACTCTGTAATTTTATTAAGGATCTTCAATTTGCAATTGAAAATAACAAGCTGATTTCACGACATTATTCTAAGCAAAAGAACGGAATTATGATCCGAAAAACTATGTTTTCTACCAAAATGTAGATAGAGCCAACAAATTTGTCCAAAGAGCTTAAGAAAATCTAGAGAAAAGATAAAATCAATTGAAAATGTAAAAGAAAAAATATTCCCCATAAATTATTTATTTCAAAAATATTAACGGAGATATTCAGTTTTAGAATAAAATTAATTAAAACCCAAGAAAATAGTCTTTGTTCAATTAAGTAGCACAATTGTCAAATGTGCCGAAAAAAGGGTGCACTAAAAACAATTGTCAAAGGTGCCGAATATAGAATGTACGTTACTAAAATTGGTGAAAAGTGCTGTTAACTTTACATACAAACACTTGTATAAAATATCGACCCACCGATTGGTGTTGTGTACACGTAACAAAGACAAACAACCACTCAACGTTTGTATGTTTATTACAAGCGACTGCTGCCAGTAACAAAGATATGTATGAATACAGCGTGGTTCGACAAAAAAAAAAAAAAAAACAAAAAAGCGTAATGTAGGTTCCATAGACAAAAGAATGAGCCAAATGCACTTTATGTTGATTTTTTATTCATCAATATTATTTCCTTTGCACACTTGCACTGTTTGATGTTGTTGTCCGTGACAATTGTTCTTTGACCCCAAACGAGGAAGGGAACTCCGCGACGCGTTGTAGAGTGACAACTTATTATATTTTTTTTTTTTTTTTTTTTCGATCGTTCCCAACGCCTCACTTTCCCGCCCCTGCCGACCGAGAGGGCCACCTCCCCATAACGTAGGGAGCACGTACACCCCATAGTCCGGATTATAGGGGGTTAGTAGACTTGCGAAACCGGCTACATTAGAACATCAGCCGGTTTAACTATTAAAATAATTAAAATATCTATACTAAACTACAGTAAAACTAAACAATACAAATACTAAATCACAGAAACTAAGTCTGGCAACTATTTTATAAATTAAGAACGTAGGATAGAGTTTTTTATGACATGCAAGGGTTCACACAAAGAAATCGTGTTGTATAATTTATTATAATCAGCACATAAACTTCGGAGAGGATTATTTATTTCATAGTTCGATTTTGCTAATGTTAGTTTAAGTGGTATGTAATAACGCGTAATTCGCGAGGGGACATTGAATTTAATTTCACCAGTTAAAAACTCAGAATCAATTTGACCACGCAAAAGTTTTATGATAAAAATACATCTAAGCATTAATCTCCTTTTCTCTAGTGTAGGAAGATCGATAAGTTTAAGCCGATTCTCATAAGGTGGGAGAAGTTCATTTGAATTCCATCCTAAACCTCTCAGAGCAAACAAAAGAAATTGAACCTGTACAGACTCTATCTTTTTTGAATATATTTTATAAAAAGGCAAATTAATATTTTTGCAAATTAATATTTTTATAATGGTGACGAAAATGATGTTGACGCTGAGGATTTCCCCTTGCACACGACATGGAAGATCACAACTAGAGTGACATCATTTTCAATGGACTTTATGGGACTGTAGCCGAGAGAAGCTATCCTTGCCAAAGTGACCACACGCTCGTCAGGATCAATTGTTAGCGTGCCGAAATTGCTCTCCGAAAAAAGGGGAAGAAATATATAAATATAAAACACGATAGTTTTAGTTTCTTATTCAAATAAATATATGTTTCTTTATTGGTATTCTTATCAGTAGGTGACGAGATTTGTAATCATGTTATCTGTCTGAATATAATATTTATAGATACAGATATGAAAGACTTAAATTTTGAACATCTGTATATTTTGTCAGCAGGCTGGAACCCGTATTTTTCTACCTCCTAGCACCTTCTGATATTAGGTATTTTGCCGAATCGTTCAAAATCCGTATGTTGAGTTTCTAATGCGATTAAGCCCCAATGTAACGGTGCCGCCCAGTTTATGGTATTTAAAGAACTTTACCGAAATATTTAACTTACTTTTTAGGCACGAATTAAACTTGCTCGACCATTAGATCACTTTACTTTTGTCCTTTGAAAGTGTTTAAGTAGAAATTGTGTACATTTATTTGAAATGGAATCGTGGTGCAGTTTGTTGTATCACTTATCGTATTGTTTATTCGTTGAAATCAGCATAGTACTCATTATTGCAACATTGAAATATCACTGTCCGATTTAAACGAATAGGCGCTACCAACTTACTTCGGCCTATCTTGGTGATTCCGGTGATGCTACCGGTTGAGTGCTTGTGCTCCACATTATAAGCATTGCACGTTCGTATGTAATTACTATGCCAAATCTCGTCACCTATTGATAAGGATACCAATAAAGAACCATATATTTATTTGAATAAAAAACTAAAACGATCGTGTTTAATTTATATTTTTCCCCTTTTTTCGGAGAGCAATTTCGGCACGCCAGCATTTGATCCTGATTCATTATTTGACGTAGAGCTTCAAAGTTTGGCAGAACAATTTGTATTGTGTTTGGGATAGTTGGTATTGAAAATTAGCTATATCGGTCTATGTTTTTTGGTATATTCGCCATATAACGGTACGTCCCGATATTCGGAATTGTAATGAATTTCGCCATATTTTTTACGAAGTTATTTAGAAATTAGTATCTGTATTATATCATAATAGGTTATAGCACCGGCGGCGAAACTTTGTATGTATTAGTCCACGCTTTTGCATATAACGGCACTTCTAGACATTCTTTATTTTGAAGATTTTTGCCACATTTTTTTTCACGGATTTGTCTAAGAACTTGTATTTGTAGTTTGCAATAGATTTTAGCTCCGGTGGCCGAACATAGTATGTTTAGGTGCTCGTTTTTGTATAGCACCCACGTAATTGTACCTCCGAATATTAAGTATCTTGATGATCGAAGCGATCGAAGAATTTCAGAAATACGGCTGAACAGAATTGTTTTCATTCGGAAGTATTTATGATAGTGTTAGTTATCGGATGATATTGTTCGGAAGAAACATGATTTAATTTCAAACCAAACTGATGGTTGGGAATTATATTATTTTACTTTCCAATACTGGTAGTAGTCAATTTAGAATACTTCTGAAAAGATTGCCAATACTGATATGGGACTGAAAGAGGATAGACTATATTCTTGTTTCCCAGCATTCAGCTTCATTATAACCTCCGTAATTTTCCGTTTTATCAGAAAATAATCCACTCATAATATCGAGTTATAAATATTTGTAAAATATAATATAAGTTTTTCTACCAATCGGACAGATCTTGTCCGAGAGATTTGCAGTTTTTGATCATTTACAACTTCATATGTATTTCAATGGAAAATGCATTTGACAGTCCGAATACAAGAATTCAAAGTGAAGGGATTAACTCTTTGTTTAAAGTGGACGATATTGCTAAAGAAGCAGCATTTTGGATGGTTTTTGTGAGTTGCTCGACAGCTGCCCAGCTGCCATAAAATATCACATGTGAACAATTCGGTGATCTTGTACGCTGACGCAAGCAATAATATGTGAGATAATAAAAGTTATGACCTACACGCACAGATATCGATGCGCTCAGTAGATGCACAAGAGCACTTGAATGTAATGACACGCAACCTTGCAATGTTCTCCATTCAGTTAAGAATAATTGTGTGGCTGCGATTAGGTAAAGTTAGATTCGTCTTTATAGAACTTACGAAACATATTTTTGAAATAAAATCAGAGTGGAATCAATAGTCAAACCATTCGAGTGGTTGTCTTTTCTCATAACCAAATAAAGAATAGAGTTGACAATCGAAGAGGGAGATTGGACTCTATTCTCTTTTATGTTGGTCCTTCAAGCCGGATCCAGAGTAGAATTGATAATGGAAGAAGGAGATTGGACTCTATTATCATTTATTAAAAACATTGATCCTCCGAGCAGGATCCGAATAAAGAATAGAGTTGACAATCGAATAGGGAGATTGGATTCTATTCTCAGTTACATTGATTCCATCAGGATCGAGAATTGAATCTACACCCAAGCGAAGCTGGTTATTTTCTTTTCTCATCACCGAATAGAGTAGTTAATCGAAGAGGGAGATTGGACTCGTTTTTTTCATTTACAATGTTGGCGAAAATAGGGAGGGGGTATATCAAAACGTGGATCTGTACAGATAATTTTTTGTCAGAGGCTTTAATTACCAAATTTCAAAACAATACCGGTGAATAATGTCGATAAAATCAAATAAATGTGGGTGAGCCCGTTGTTTGGGAACGATACTAAAACCGGAACCTATATAAACAATTTAATACTTTAAAGGTTGTCATCTACCAAATCTTCTTCAATACTAAATTTGAAACAATGTGGTTAGGATTATCAAAATAACAAATATCGGTGGGTATCGTTTTATGTGCGCCATAGGAAAACGTGGACCGAAATATTCAGTATTCTGCTGCTGGAGCTAGAATGCATTATAAACTACAAATACGAACTTTATAGATAAATACGTGGATAAATGTGGCAAAAAATCATCAAGATACTTAATATTCGGAGGTACAATTACGTGGGTGCTATACAAAAACGAGCACCTAAACATACGTGGACTAATACATACAAAGTTTCGCCACCGGAGCTATAACCTATTATGACGGGTTAAATTTCGCCACATTTTTACGAAGTTGTTTAGAAATTAGTATCTGTATTATATCATAATAGGTTATAGCTCCGGTGGCGAAACTTTGTATGTATTAGCCCACGCTTTTGCATATAACGGCACTTCTTGACATACTTTATTTTGAAGATTTTTGCCACATTTTTTTCACGGATTTGTCTAAGAACTTGTATTTGTAGTTCGCAATAGATTTTAGCTCCGGTGGCCGAACATAGTATGTTTAGGTGCTCGTTTTTGTATAGCACCCACGTAATTGTACCTCCGAATATTAAGTATCTTGATGATTTTTTTGCAACATTTATCCACGTATTTATCTATTAAGTTCGTATTTGTAGTTTATAATGCATTCTAGCTCCAGCAGCAGAATACTAAATATTTCGGTCCACGTTTTCCTATGGCGCACATAAAACGATACCCACCGATATTTGTTATTTTGATAATCCTAACCACATTTACCAACGAAATTGTTTCAAATTTAGTATTGAAGAAGATTTGGTAGATGACAACCTTTAAAGTATTAAATTGTCTATAGAGGTTCCGGTTTTAGTATCGTTCCCAAACAACGGGCTCACCCACATTTATTTGATTTTAACGACATTATTCACCGGTATTGTTTTGAAATTTGGTAATTAAAGTTCGCAATGGATACTATAGCCTCTGACAAAAAAAAAATTATCTGTACAGGTCCACGTTTTGATATAGCCCCTCCCTATTTTCGCCAACATTGTAAATGAAAAAAAGAGTCCAATCTCCCTCTTCGATTAACTACTCTATTCGGTGATGAGAAAAGAAAATAACCAGCTTCGCTTGGGTGTAGATTCAATTCTCGATCCTGCTCGAATCAATGTAACTGAGAATAGAATCCAATCTCCCTATTCGATTGTCAACTCTATTCTTTATTCGGATCCTGCTCGGAGGAATAATGTTTTTAATAAATGATAATAGAGTCCAATCTCCTTCTTCCATTATCAATTCTACTCTGGATCCGGCTTGAAGGACCAACATAAAAGAGAATAGAGTCCAATCTCCCTCTTCGATTGTCAACTCTATTCTTTATTTGGTTATGAGAAAAGACAACCAATCGAATGGTTTGGCTGTTGATTCCACTCTGATTTTATTTCAAAAATATGTTTCGTAAGTTCTATAAAGACGAATCTAACTTTACCTAATCGCAGCCACACAATTATTCTTAACTGAATGGAGAACATTGCAGGGCTGCGTGTCATTACATTCAAGTGCTCTTGTGCATCTACTGAGCGCATCGATATCTGTGCGTGTAGGTCATAACTTTTATTATCTCACACATAATTGCTTGTGTCAGCGTACAAGATCACCGAATTGTTTACATGTGATATTTTATGGCAGCTGGGCAGCTGTCGAGCAACTCACAAAAACCATCCAAAATGCTGCTTCTTTAGCAATATCGTCCACTTTAAACAAAGAGTTAATCCCTTCACTTTGAATTCTTGTATTCGGACTGTCAAATGCATTTTCCCTTGAAATACATATGAAGTTGTAAATGATCAAAAACTGCAAATCTCTCGGACAAGATCTGTCCGATTGGTAGAAAAACTTATATTATATTTTACAAATATTTATAACTCGATATTATGAGTGGATTATTTTCTGATAAAACGGAAAATTACGGAGGTTATAATGAAGCTGAATGCTGGGAAACAAGAATATAGTCTATCCTCATTCAGTCCCATATCAGTATTGGCAATCTTTTCAGAAGTATTCTAAATTGACTACTACCAGTATTGGAAAGTAAAATAATATAATTCCCAACCATCAGTTTGGTTTGAAATTAAATCATGTTTCTTCCGAAAAATATCATCGGATAACTAACACTATCATAAATACTTCCGAATGAAAACAATTCTGTTCAGCCGTATTTCTGAAATTCTTCAATCGCTTGTGGCATTTATGCTTGCTGCATAACCATTTCCTGTACCACATTAGCTCTTTTTCAAAATCTGCATATGTTAACTTTAAAATATATTTTTGTTACTTTGCGATGTAAACTTTTTAAACTGATAATACACGCCTATTCTTATTTTAGTTCCACTTTCATATTCCGCAAAATATCCCCTGTAATTATTGTTTGCGTTGCACACTGTTTACATCAGTGTAGGGTATATTAGCTTTGTTTTCCCGTAGATCATTTTTATACATGTTACACCCAACAAATTATCTCTATTCTTGATCAGCGTAAAATTAGGTCGATTTAGCGCTGTCAGTCTATCTGTCCCGTAACTCACGTTTTCCTATGGCGGCATATAAAAGATGATTTTGTTATACGATGTTTTGACGATTTGAGCCAACATTTCAAGCGGAATAGTTTGGAATTTGCTACTTAGAGTTCGTAACTGGTTCCTTCTGTTAAATAACTATCTATTTACGTCCACGTTTATCTGTAGCTTTACCTTCCTCATGTAGCTTTGCCTCCGTAAATCCGAGGTTTTTTGACGTTTGGTCCACATTTTCTATCGGAATTGTTCAAAGTTCGGTGTTTGGAGTTGGTAATGGGGTTAACCTCTTATGGCTTGTTGTCGCCTACATGGGTTCACGTTAGTGAAATGAGTGGAAATATTTACTGCACGATGCAGTAAATAGTATGTAAAATATTTCAAATCAGTACATATCTCTCTTGATTCGGTGGATTTCATATGACCCAATTATAAATATTCGTTAAACACTTACAAAACTTACAACGAATTTTATATGTGATCGACGGTAAGTCGTATTGGCGTAAAATTTCTCACAATATTCTTTAGATTTCATAGAAATAGGAGCATCACTTATGTCTTACTATTCTTAAAATTTCCTCAACAATGAACTAATTTCATTTGCCGATATTGGCCCATAGATATAACAACCGTATATTGAAATCTTAGCTATGATGTTAGCCAATGTTTTCTTTCTAGCCCCCTCTAGGATTATATATGGGATAACATCACCTCCTATTAGTAGATTTTTCCCTTTCTTGGGGGTAAAAATCGGATATTTCATTAATTTTAAATGCCAATTACAATCTACTTCTATTTAAATACGATAGGATAAATATGGAATATAAGATGGCAATGGACTTTGGAGATGTTTAGGATTTCAAAATACTGTGGGTTAATCTGATGATAGGGAATTTGATTTTATGATGTCTTATAGGCAAGAAGGTAGACGACCCGTGGACAATTACGATTTATAATGTCGTTGTTATACGTTTTAATGCAAAGTGTAATTAGATTGGTGCTTTATATCAGGAATTCGGATGACGTTGACATTCAAGAATTTCGACGATTTGAAGGTAATCGGGAACTTTGGTCGTCGGTTGTGGACGAATTGAATGTAATCGGGAATTGCGATGTAGTGGTGTTGACATTCGGGATATAGACGATTTGAAGGTAATCGGGTTTTGCAAAGTAGGTGGATGGGATGTTGATATGCAGTTCTTCGAAGACAGAGTGGGGACTTGTGGTATAAATGTCAGCAACTCAATTTGGTGATGCTCGCATGCAGCTGCATAGATCTATGTAGACGGATTGAGATTCATTTCAGTTTGGCTGCTCACTGAATGTTGGTTCGGCAGCTCGTTAAGAGTAGGTTCGGTTATATATATATATATATATATATATATATATATATATATATATATATATATATATATATATATATATATATATATATATATATATATATATATATATATATATATATATATATATATATATATATATATATATATATATATAATATATTATATATATAATATATATATATATATATATATATATATATATATATATATATATATATATATATATATATATATATATATATATATATATATATATATATATATATATATATATATATATATATATATATATATATATAATATATAGATATATATATATATATATATATACGAAAACATATTCTCCTTCATGGAGATTAAACATGTAGATTTTAGAAAATCGTCAATTTACAGTCCTTCAGTTAGTAATTGGGTCTCAGTGCCAATTAAGTGTGGAGAGTTATACGTCCTATCAGGCTAAGAATAAGCCTCCACAATTACAATTACCTCCCAAGCCTCACTGGCGATCTCAAACTACCGACAACAAAATTCATCAGACCGACAACAATATTCGCAACAAGGAGACCATTCTGCTTCATGCCCCATGGTGGAGAAAATGGATCTTTCGATCCAAACTCGAAATTCGTATCGAGTACCGGCCACTTACAGTAGGTATCCAATTTAGAAAACTTTGGTTCGCGTTTGCCGGTGTGGGACATACCCAGAGGAGAAAATCTCAAGTTATTTCCAAAGAGTGTCAAATTTAGAAAACTTTTGAATTTAACTATAAGCTAGGAAAAATGAATGTGGTCGCCGATACACTCTCCCAACTCAGAACGGGAGTGAACGCGCTTACAGACTCCGTCGTTGTTCAGACCTCCACAAATTATACGGCATCCGAAACAGACACTGCATCAGAAGGTACAAGGCATCCGACATCGGAAAAGGATACAGCCTCAGAAGGCACAATGCATTCGGCTGAACAGGACAGTTCAGATCTAATACCGCAGGTGGAGTCACCTATAAATGTATACCGGGATGAGTTTCGAGAGTAGCGGAGAGAGAGGGTTATAAGACATTTTTTGTGACATTGCCCATTAAGAAAATTCTAAATCCTTATGTCATAAACGGAATCAAAATTCCTGAATCCTATATTCCCTCTTTACAAGAAGTCGATAATAATCATTTTAATAGATATCGGATCAGAAATTATGGTTGAGGATGTTACGGTATCTGATAGGGTCTTCAGCATTATAGAACAGGAACATAAACGTGCTCACCGTAATGCACGCAAAAACAGAGAACAGATTCTCTAGACATATTATTTCCCAGCTATGTCAAGAAAATTTCGAGAATACATTAAACAATGTAAGATATGTAAAGTAAATAAGTACGATAGACACCCATTAAAGTCACAATACCAAATTAACCTTGTGAAATACTTCTTGTTGGCTTATTTGATATAGAAAAACAAAAATACCTACGTTGTATAGACAAATTTTCTAAGTTGTTTCCAATTAAGAACAATCATACTCCATTTAAAAATGATACTAAACATTGCTCTGCACTATTTAACCACCCCTTGCATTTAAGTTATGGATAATGAAAGTGGATTTTTAACTTAGCTTGTGCTAAATTACATTGGTTCAATAAGTATTGACATTTATCAAACACCGACACAGCGCAGCGAGATTAATGGACAAATAGAAATGCTGCATTCCACGTTAATCGAAATATTACGGTGTCTTAGTAAAGATATTTCAAGACTGTCACCCGAGAAACGCGTAGCGATAACTGTTGATCGATATAATAATGCCATACATTCTGTTACAACATGGAAACACGCTGATGTTTTCTTCAATAGAACTCCTAAGATAAGCCACTAAGAAATGGAAAACTTTAGGGAAAACACATTCGATGATATTAAGGCTTTTTTATTACACGAACAGGATTCAAGAAACGCCCGAAACAACATAACTCGCTCGCCCTTCCTGATTTTACAACTGGAGATGAATTCTTCATTTCCAATATACAGATAAAAAGCAAAGAAAACCCTTTATACCCAAAAAAAAATTGTTTCTCAAGATAGAGATGGTACTGTCATTACGCAGAACGGAAAGAAATTCCATAAATCTGATGTTAAATCTGAGACTATTGATCAATAGGTAAGATGGCTCATGCATATATATCTTGACGATTCTTGATGACGGCTGGGGGATCAATAGATACTTCAAATTAATCCACGAGATCGACTTACAACGCTATGAGGATGTATTAAATAGATTGAGAGATGAAAATAACAGGATAAATGAGACCACTGGTGTCAAGGATATTATTGTAGTCCTGGTAGAAGGATTCGCACCCAACTTGATGAATTAAAGGCACCCAAAATCAAAAAATACAAACGCTCAATTATCTGGATTGGGTCGGCTTGGAAGAAAAACCTACCCAAACTTGATCTGTCAGTAGTACAACAAATTACTTCCCAAATTCGTGATCTGCAGCACGCATATTTTTGAAAGGGGAAAGTTAACACATTCCAGTCTCACCAAACCACTGAGTTGCCTTATTTTTATATCACACGTGCCGCTTATTCAGCACTTTAATTCCATAGCGAAAATGCAATATGATATCTTCCCATAGACATTGAACCTGTACACGAGGCGCTCCATCAGCAGCATAATTTCAGCGTCGCTGCCAACAACTCGCGGCTTGAAGACAATAATTGGAACTGAAAGATTTCAGTTGAGTTCGGGAGTAGAAAGTGCACACTCCATACTTTTAAGTTATTTGCATTTAATTCTTTATTTATATATGTACATCTCACACTACGAAAACAAATTTGTCTCAAAGCAACAATATAACATGGTTCTCATAGACAACAACTGGAACAAAAACTTATTCGAATTTTAAAAATAAAATTTTGGATAAAAGTTTATATATTAAACCAAGTTAATCGTTTTCATTGGGCTGCCTTTCTTTTTTTGTAATACAACAAAATTTCGTAAAACCTGACACTCAGCAAAATATATAAATATTTAAGCGATAAATTGACAAATTGCGTCAACGATCTTATGGAATATATTACAATTTTTCCAATAATTAAACCTGATGACACGGTACAACATACATTGGAAACAACACGTATGGAGTTGGACTCTGCATGGGACCAGGTCAAAAGAGCATACATTGACACCCGGGATTATGTTCCAGAAAAGGAAGGAAAGCTGATTTCAAGAAAACAGGCGCTGAGCTTAATAAATGAACAAATTGAAAGTCATTTGGATGAAACGATACAGGAAAAAATGAAAAGAGATTCAGAGATATCACAACAAGAAAGGGAAATCTTGAAATCCACATACATGTATCGCGGCTACATCCATGCGATACAGACACATTTAAAGGTGGTATAAAGAATTGCCGACCTTCATCTATCTACTTTCATCTATTTGCAAAAGTATTCAATTGTCGAAAAATCATTCCATTTAACGCAAAAGACGGCAGGAGAATTATGATAGATTTACATTCTCACAACAAACTGGGATGGTGTAATAATATAAATTAATTCGATAAATATTATAAAGCATGTGAGCAGTTTCGGAAGTAACTGATAACCAAATTAATAACTTAAAGACACCAGTAAACCACTGTTATGGTTGTAGACTTTATTATTTTTTAATTTAAAACATAACCCACGGTAATGGGCTATATTCACGATGCAAAAACAAAATCAGCAGTTACGGATTTGCCACAAAAAAGTACATTTGTGGCCAATTCGCAATACAATATTTTTATATCAAAAATTTTTATATATTTTCTATAATGAAATATCTATTGTTGTTTTAAGAGCGATTTTGTTGGTAGGGAAGTAGGTCATTTACCATTCAACCAAGTATGGTATTGTGATCAAGAACAACCCAGGGAAAAAACTTATACTTTACGAGAAAAGTCAGCGATTATTTCTAATCAGTATTTATCTAAAAATTCTTCTCAACCAGATATCTGATGTGAATATGGAATTAATCGGAGCATTCTTTTTCGCATAATATCGTAAATAAATGTTCAATTACTTCTAGTACATTTCAATATTTTCCAAAAACTATTACATATTAAAAGAAGAAGTGCATACTTTTCAACATTTGTAGAAGAATATGGAGGTCCTAATTTTTAATATATAATGCCAGGGAAACCTTCCCAAATTTTAAATACTTTGGCATAATTGTTTGTTTTTGGTTTATATTGGTTTGTTTATTTTTCACCGCAACAAAATTGAAAACCATACAGCCAGAAGAACTAAAATATCTAAAAACGTGGGCTGCAATAAGAAGTGCAAGGTTCCTTTATATCCTTTTTATTGTCCTGCACATCCTGACTAATTTTTTCTGACATCTGGAAATGAAACAGAAAATTTCACATATATAATAAATTCAATCTTTCAGAACTTTTGCTGATGGTAGGAGACATGATTTCGCCATGTCTTTGAGCAGCAAAACAGCTTTAAGGACATCTGCTACATCATGAACAATGTAAGACCTCAAGTTTTACATAACGTTCGGAGAAATCGACTATACATGGATGACGAACATGAGAATTGTGACATAATTTATACAATCAGGCACAATAATGTCATCTGAATGTCAAATGATCACCTTTAAAATGGATAGAGTCCGATAATGCCGCAACTTGCGCTATGGTATGTGATGCCAATATTATACAAGTGGCTAACCAAATTATAGCATGCGTGTTGAGAAAGATAAAATTAAGCTTTGCAAACTAATGAAAGTTTCTTATGTCCGCTTGGCAGCGATTCAACATATTTGGCGTTTGATACCAAAAATATAGATGGTGGCATGGTACAGGAAGACAAGGTAGGCTAACTTTGAAAAAATTGCAAGAATAGAGGTCTACCTGTTTGGATTGTAATGTCAGAATTACTATCAAAACAATAAAAAAAAAACAAACAACTTGTTGCATTGATTTTGAACAAATAATTTAAAACCGCGAAAAATGAATGAAATGTCAAAATCATGTTCTATATATCTCTTATGGTTTATTTCGCGACAAAAACTGTAGATTTTGTCGATGCATACGTTGCAATAAGCATTTAGAAAAAACCCGAATTTGAATATTTTCTGAAAATTTTTTTTATTATTGAAAAGAATACACACACATAAACAAACGAAGTTGACGTTTTAAGCTAGAAAAATAAAAAAAATTAAAATCATATGGTAGTTCTCCCCTACGTTGAATTCATTGTACCATGGATTGTGGAATGTGGAATTATAAAACTAAAGATAATTTCTTTCAAATTATATATTATATATTTTAAATATATTAGGTATATAAAACTAGTTATTAAAAAAAAGATACGAAGAGTGGATTCCATCAAATAGAAGTTGAAAAAAGACAGATATAGAGCAGCATTTCGGTTTACAATGGCAATTTTAAATAATATAGTGCTATTGGGTTTGAAAAATGCACAAGCACTTTCTAACGTATGGCAGATAACAATGTTGAGAGACGGTTGCGCAAAAAGAAGAAAAATAGTCTTCTCGATTGATTTAAAGGATCACGATTACATTGTAGTGCCGGGAGCAAGCACGATATACACACTTAGTTTAGTAAACACTAATTAACAAATTTTAGTAAAGCCAGACGCTGAAAATACGCTTTAGTCATTAAAACAAACATTATAGTTTTAAGCATTTATTTTTTCGCTTCAAAATTGTAAATTTTCGTGTTAAAAAAAGACTCAATAAATTTGAATTGAAAAAGAAAGGATCACGATTAAAGCTTCCCGCAAAATTATGCTCA
Source organism: Musca domestica (assembly GCF_030504385.1). Lineage (NCBI taxonomy): Eukaryota > Metazoa > Arthropoda > Insecta > Diptera > Muscidae > Musca > Musca domestica. Next base: position 511,800 of record NW_026712208.1, read on the forward strand.
AATTTACATTATTGATCCTGTTAATGCGCCAAAATTGGGCTCCGATAAAAAGGGGGAGAAATCTCCAAGGTAGACTGACGTTTGTTGAAATCTGACATTTAATATTGCAATAGAAGTAGTGAACAGATTTCAACAAATGTACAAATACGATAAGGTGACCAACAAACCGCACCATGACTCCACTTCAAATAAATAGAGATAATTCTTACTTAAACATTAACCGACCGCCTCACAACAAACTGGGATGGTGTAATAATATAAATTAATTCGATAAATATTATAAAGTGGTGGTATAATGTAGCATGTGAGCAGTTTCGGAAGTAACTGATAACCAAATTAATAACTTAAAGACGCCAGTAAACCACTGTTATGGTTGTAGAATTTATTATTTTTAATTTAAACCATAACCCACGGTACTGGCCTATATTCACGATGCAAAAACGAAATCAGCAGTTACGGATTTGGCACAAAAAAAGTACATTTGTGGCCACTTCACAATACAATATTTTTATATCAAAAATTTTTATATATTTTCTATAATGAAATGTCTATTGTAGTTTCAAGAGCGATTTTGTTGGTATGGAAGTAGGTCATTTACCATTCAACCAAGTATGGTATTGTGATCAAGAACAACCCAGGGAAAAAACTTAAGATGTTATCTTTTATAATTCTAAGGTGTAAGTCTGCTCCTATCAGAATATCAACTGGAATCAGCTTAAACGTTGTAGCATTTGCTAATACGATATAAGATATTTGATTTCTAATGACGGAAATCACCGCAAGCGAAAGTAAATTTCCTGAAATCGACTTTAGCAGACCGCTGAAGTTCTCAGCGACAACGAATGGTCTAAGCTACTTCTGATTTCAATATTACAAACTTCTTTAGATGTAACTGCAAGTGAAAACATTAATAACCGATATAGTAGTATTGGATAAACAAGCAGGAAGACGAAGTTTCTGTAGAAGTCGCTCTATTACGAAAGAGGTCTCAATGCCCTAGCAGAATAAGAACCGCCTTGATAAACGACTTTTACCAGGGCTGTACCCAAAAGAACCGACTGATTCTGCCCAGCGTGAAATGCCTGTCGATCTACATCTCCAGTCGATGAAGAGGAACGAGATGAATTTGAATCGGGTGATTGACTATTGCTTAGGAAGAATCCTAGGGACAAAAGGTGGGCCGAAACTGAAAACGCAAGTTGGAGGGTTTTGCTGTTGGGCTTAGACTATGTGTTGTTGAACCACCTTTACGAAGCAAGGTGTGATGACTACGATTACAAAAAACACATCGACGACCACTTCTACAATTATTTATGTCATGTCCCTTGCACAAGCAGTTCAGACACAAACGATGACGCTTCGCCGTAGAAAATCTTGCCGAAAGGTAAAGAGCATGGCTATATGAGGGAAAAGACAAGGAACAAAATATTGAAGACTGCCAAGGTTATCATATTCGTCCTCTGAGGCATTCCTCGCTAGGTGGAAACTGCTGTTGATCAGAGGGAACCTCGAGACGATTTCTCGAATTTTTCCGCTAGTTTTGGGCAATAAATAACAAAGGCGCTCAGTATCTCAGTATTTATACAGACCGCACTAATTAGATCGCTAAACGGGGGCTAATTTTGAAAATTACCATCGAAGCCGTTTTCTTCACATGGAGACAAAGCTAGGTTGTGAACACTATCTATTTCAATCAGATCAATAATGAAACTCTGGACAACACTAGGATTCCCAATAGCCGATGCTGGGGAACTAGCTTGAACACCTACTGTTCGTGCCAATGTGGGGAAAAGGAGGAAATGCAAAGCAAAGCAGATGTAACAATATATATTAAGTAAAACACAATAGAGCGTGGGTAGTTTAAATTATTAAATGAGGGCAAAACTAGACTTTATTAAAAATAAAGCAAAAAGGTTTTTGGTAAACAACATAACCTATATTTGCGCGATAACAGAGGAGAGCCTTTGTTGGTATCGGGGCGATAGAAGAAGAGAGAGAGAGAGTTTTACCATAACTCAGCAACGATCCCAACATGAAGTAAGGCGGCGTGCGATATTCGCAAATTTTTCAAGTATAATTTTCAATTCAATTAATTCTTAGTGTCAATTAATTTTTTTTTAAAAAAAGCATTTTCTAACACTATAAGTTGCGTAAGCTCGACAATACTCACCCAACCTTGACGTTGCATACATCCGATGTGTTACGACCCTGGCATAGACTTCCGGCCCGAGTACAAAACCTACCCAAACACTCCTATTAAAATATGAATCTGCTAAAGGAAGACCAAGAAAGCAGTCTTTCATACGCTCTGGAATTGTCGCTGTAGGCGTACGCGCTTGGGCCACTGCTACAATTGAAATGGACTGATTACGGTCGTAAATATATATGACAGCAAGCCTACATATTTGGCTACCATCGATTCGCGAAGTAGGTTTACGAAGTCTACGCACCAAAGAGGAGCATATCTAACCCTGCCTATTACATTGGTAGTTGATGTCAAATGCATCAACTATGACTAACAAAGTCGGGAAAATGTACCAACAAACAAACCTACCAGTCCTATCTGTGTGGAGGAAGCATTTCCAGTTGGACGATAGAACGGACTATGACGCGAACGGTACCGATAATCCGTGTGTCGACGACGCCTACAATTACTTGTGGGTTTAACCAGGGATTTCGAATCAATGTAAATAAACGTAATAACCATTCTTCTCTGCATGCCAACATTCATGACGCAATAGTCGCTACATATATCCAACGCGTGGATAACTTCACACAGGCGATATTTATGTAAGACCACTGATGCATCTCAATGAGTGGACCTAAACTTTCTTAAACCGATTAACCAGACTTAATGGATGACCTAAAAAAAGAGATTCGGGCGTTGCTAGCAAAGGGGCCCCAATAAGAAAAAGTATTGGGGTTAATCGACTATTGCGTCTGAACTGTCCGACATCTGCCAAAGTGGTTCCCGTCCACTTTCAAACACCCTTTTAGTCCTAACCACAACGAGCTTTTGTAAAAGGCCAATAAGAAGTAGTTCTCTATGGAGGAAAAGGAAAAAACGAATGAAATTTTTGATACGTGAAATCCAATATTTCAATCTCAAAATACGCAACATGACCTGAATATCACCGTATACACATTTGAGGTGAGTAAATTCGACATATATGAGAGCCAAAATACTAATATAAGGCAGAATAATCGGTACCGCTCCGAATAGGCAAGCGTGGGTGAATGTGCCAACCTAACATTCATCCGCATGACCACTATCATCCACAAAAGGATTAAGGGGAAGTTGGTAACTATTACTATTTAACGGCTTCTTGTCCAACAAATTCGTATACTCGCTTGAAAAATGCATCTTTTGAGCTGTAATTACCAGCCGAGTGCGAACGTCAATTATGTCTGGAGAAAAAGAAAGTAGCTTGTAAGGATAACAAAAATGGTTTACCAGACCGGGGATGTGTTTGGCGAAGAAATATAACAACGTTGGCAATGCCTTGAAACGCTTTACTCAAACACGCAAAGTTTGTCAAAATGTCTTCAACTGCCGACGAAAGAACGACAAGTGAGATCGAACTATTCAAAAAATCATGATTGACCATACAGCTTTACTTTTACTTAACCAATTAGGACTGTGCCACCATAGGCGGAGGAAGGCAATGCAGAGGGAAACATATCTCGACTTTTCAATAACTATTCCCGAAGTATAGTTTTCAAGTCTAAATTGATCAAAAATGATTGAAGATTTCCTGAAATGGTAGAGAACACTAAGATAATCGATTCTAATGCAAGAGGAATATCGAGTCGATTGCTAATTTGTATACGACAAGCTTTACTAGCAGTAGCTAAGCGAACAACTAATTGCTGATATAATAGAATTAGGAGGGGATACATGAAGTTTCGTACTGTTTCGAAGTCGCTTTAAAATCAGACGCCGGAACTATCTACGCCCTAGCAGAATACGAATCACCTTGGTGAACGATATTCACCATCGCCGTACTTAAAACTACAGATTTGTTTGTGCGGTGGGGATTACTTGACGTGGTACACATCCAGCCGATGTGGAAGCTACAGAACTTCCCGTACTAGATGGCCTGGAATTCGCATTTTGAGAAACTAAGATGAAAGAATGTTTTTATTCTTTACACTTTGCTCCCAGACAGTCTGAGTTATTTTTGACAGTCGTTGGAGGCACAAAATACAAGAATCGGATCCTAATTTTCAGTTTTTACCTCATAAATAGCCATCCACGATAAACTATACCGCGTTGAATCACCTTTAGTCCCGAATTAGTCTCATCATAGAGCACTGGAATGTCGTATAAAAACTCCAATTGATAGGGACATACCATTTGAAATACGCTAGCTTACGAGGGAGTGTTAATGTAATTGTAAATGGATTTTATCGCTAAGTGAATTTGTGTAAAGAAAACGCTTCACATCATTAGCGTACATTAAAATTTTGGAAAAAACGAATTACGTTTGGAAGTAAAGAACAAATAGTAATGGACTCAAGTGGCTTCCCTGGGGTACACCAGATGAAACAATGGTATTCTCTGTGCAATTAATAAGCAGGAGGATATCCAGTTTAAAAGGGATGTTGGGAAACCCATTAAATCTTGTTTACAAAGATTTAATGGGTTTCCCAACTGTAGTTATGAACTACTGTATCATAAGATTTGCTAAAATAAGCATAAAAACGTCAGTCCGTTGCTTATGCACAAAACCATTGCTAATAGATTGGTAATCGTAGATCTATCTTTAATGAAACCGTGTTGATAAGGTGAAATTATGCTTTTTAAGTAGTGTGATACGACTCGCAATACCCAAAGTTTGAAGAGTTTAGAAATGGAGCTTAATTTAGCTATACACTCATAATTATCGATGACACTCCTATGTCCTGATTTCTGCAGGGGAATAATAAAAACCGATTGCCAGTAGTCTTTAGACAGGGAGAAATTTAAAATATTGGTGAGAGGTAACAAAATTTATTAGCGCAAGATTTTAGAATGTCCGTTGGGACGCCATTAGGATCTGGAAAGAATGAGGAGCGTAGTGTTCTTAACCCAGAGAAAACTTCCTACGAGGAAAATGATTAAATTTCTCAATATTATAGCTATAAGAATCATTAAAAGTGTTCGGGGTATAAGATGATTGAAAAAATCGGCACATAAGTTGGAAATTACTTAGTTATCAGAAGATTCATTACTACTAAGTTTCATGCTGCTGAGAACTTTCTGTGTTTGCTTTTATTTATTATTATTATTATTTCTTTTTTGAATAATCTGGTTTTCCAATTACGTACACGTCTCAGTGGAGGGGTACACCAAGCAAGTCACTGATGTAAATTTTGTCTAACTGTGGGTACAGAGTATGCAAAACAAAGTTGCTCATAAAATGTTGAGACACATAAGTCAAGATCATCACTAAGACGTCAAATAGTGTTCGATAAAGAGAGCGCAGTTAAATTTAATGTGTTAATAGGATTTCTCGCATTTTTATTAAATATTGAGAGTAACATTTGCAATTTTCAGAGTTATATCTATTCCTTGCGGACGAATATTTTGAATAGTTCCGTCTAGTATTCGACATTCTAAGTTTTTTGATTAATTTGCTTTTCAAATTACGCAAACGTTTCAATGCAGGGGTACACCAAGCAGGTCATCTAAATTTTGTCTAACTGTGGGTACAATGTTGAGACACATAAATCAAAGTCATCACTAAGATTTCATGTAGTGTTCGATAAAGAGAGCGCAGTTTAATAAGGTTTGCTTCTACAAACGTCTATTACGCCTAGCATTAGCAAAAATTAAATTCAGGGAAGATTTTCTCAATTTGAGATTTATCAACAGTATGATAACTGTCTTCGGGAGAGCCTCTAGAAAGCGAGATATTAGTTTTGGTTAGTCCATTTATCAAATTACCAACATTTATAATGCGAGAGGTAAAATCTTGGAGTATGTAAAATTTCTCCCTTCTCCGAACCTGAAGATTTATACACCCAAATCGTCTACACCTTTGTTTACTGCAGTCTGGCATCGCAAATAAAGTTGGAAGGATGCATTATATTTCTGATCGACCGCATGTATTTCTTCTTTTGACGTCTCTACAGACGTCATCATAAAGTCTTAGCCTTTTTCAAACTTGCTGTACTTTTTCCCATATATTTTTTAATCCATTAGGAAAAGATTTCAAAGTATGAAAATCATCATCACGCATTGATTCGAAGCGAGCGTTAAGTTGGAGAAAAGCATTCAAAGCTCTGGTAAAGATATCGATAGATGTCAATGGCATTTTTAATTTTTTTACAAAGACTCTACTTCGATAAGTAAGAAAAAAGAACTAAATCTCAATTTGCTCCGATAAATTAGCCAAAGGCCAAATTCTTCTTCACGAAATATACGAAGGAGCAACAAATCAACGTGAACAAAGAAGACAAAACTTTCCCAAAGTTTAAAAAATCTATCGAAAAGCTTCTAAAAATTCACAAGAAATGCATTATAGGTCCAAAAATTGAGAACATTGTCGGGAAATAGTTGCATTGAACCCCTCACACTATGGGGAAAAATAAAAATGTGGTCTTCTACTTTCAAAATTCTAATATCCGACGATGTATTCAACAACCAAGCCAAAGATACCAGAAAAATAAATAAAAATATAAATAAATATAACATATTCAAAAAAATTGAAGAAAATACATCAATATAATTATAAAAATTAATCAATTAGAAATGGGTTTCTTAGCTGACTAAGCCCAAATTGTCTATTTGATAAACTAACTAAGCGAACCATATACTTTTCCTACTTTGTGTAAACGAAGTCAAAATTCCATTTGGTACCCGCACATGCCGTTTTCATATAATTTGAAACTCTCATTCGTTGCTCTTAATACTAGTTCTAAATACGAGCTACGGCCATCTATATCCTGTTTTAAAACAAAAATGGATTGAAAACCAAAAAAATTGTATTCGTACATGATGGGTCAAATGTGCCGAATATAGGATGAACATTACCAAAATTGTCCAATATGCTTTTAAGAATAAAAACACACACTTATTTGAAATATTCACAAACATTTTCTAACTTTGTACCAAACTTGTTAATTAACCACAATCGACCGACACGAATGATGCAGCGTACACGTAACAAAGAAGATCCACCAATCAACGTATGTATGTTTATTTCCTCTTCTATTGAGCTTACGATCTCGTCACTTGGGTAAAAAATGTTTTTTGTCATAGAAGTTATTTTTAAAATAACTTCTGGGGAGAATATCCCAGACAAAAAACAAGGGAACTGATGAGGATTGGTGGCTCTTTCCGAAACCTAGGTATTCCCTGCCTTACCCCCAGGTAAACATTACCATCGTTCTCCACTAATAAACAAACGTTGTTTTTATAAAAACAACAATAAAGGGATAAAGCCTAAAAATTTTGCAACAACAAAATACTACGGTATCCCGAACAAACAAGCCACACTGTTCTATTAATAGACAAGGCACGGTCGACGAAGGGGTTTTTGTTGTAACAGACAAAACCAACTTACATGGTTATGCTACTTCGTTCAGGTTGAACGAAAGCATAACAAGTGGAGAAAGATGTAAATGTTTATAAGTGCGGTTGTAAGATTTAGAAGACTTTCCAAAATAATTTTAGTTTTATTGAATCTTTGGTTCCTCTTCTATTGAGCTTACGATCTCGTCACTTGGGTAAAAAATGTTTTTTGTCATAGAAGTTATTTTTAAAATAACTTCTGGGGAGAATATCCCAGACAAAAAACAAGGGAACTGATGAGGATTGGTGGCTCTTTCCGAAACCTAGGTATTCCCTGCCTTACCCCCAGGTAAACATTACCATCGTTCTCCACTAATAAACAAACGTTGTTTTTATAAAAACAACAATAAAGGGACAAAGCCTAAAAATTTTGCAACAACAAAATACTACGGTATCCCGAACAAACAAGCCACACTGTTCTAAAAATGTAAATGTGAAAATGTACAACTTCGGTTGGCAACAAGAACTCAAGGGCCGGCCATGGTCACTGTCCGTTCGTATTAACCGACTCTGGTATCAGAATAAATGCTGAATATTATGACGAAAATATTCTGGAGGGTGCATTAAAGCTTTGGGCACGCAAACACTTTGGCCGCAGACCTTGGACATTCCAACAGGACCCAGCACCATCGCACTCAGCACGCGTCACCCACTCGTTACAAAATGAGGTTCCTCGCTTCATTTCCAGTGAACAATGACCACCAAAATCTCCGGATACCAATCCGTTGCACTACTGTGTCTGGAGTATTTTGGAAAGCAAAGTTGGCCCTAAAAAATACCAAAGTGTTGATCTCCTCAAGTCAGCACTTCGCCGGGAATCGGCCAAAATACCGTTGAACAACATTCGGGCAGCGTGTGACGGTGTCTTTGCCAAAGGAGGCTAATTCGAACAAATCTAAACTTATTCTAAAATTCTGATATTTTTTGCTTTCATTTAATAAAATTTAAAAAACAAAATGTAAAAATGTTGGCTTTTGACTTTGTTGCAGTTTTTTTATCTTATCCTGTAATTATGTATGATTATTGAACACCGAATAATGAAACTTGGAATGGAGGTATGAGTGCGTCAATTTGTTGGTAAATTTTACTTATTTATATCAAACGAACATGAGATCACAACACAAATGTCACAAAACAAATAATGATAGCATTCTAACAAAAAAGAATGCGCCAAATATATTTTATGTTTTGTTTCCTTTTTATACTTTTTATACTATTTGTCATTCCGATTGTAACTCCTAGAAATATTCATAATAGAACCTAATATATATATATATATATATATATATACGGATTTTTCATGATTTTGATGATCCTAGTCACGTTTACGCACACAATTGTTTCATTTTTGGTATTGTAGATTATTTGATACATGACAATCCTTGAAGTATGCAATTGTCCGGTCTCATTCACGTTATGGTTTTTGATTAGATTAGCTGCATTATATGAAGTTTAAAGTGAAACACGCTTGAATGAAATACTTTTATATAAAAATGTCTCCTTTACCTAAGATGGAGGGTATTAAAAGTTCGGCCGGCCGAACATAATGTTTTTTTTTACAAATGAAAAAGTAAATATACCATACTTTACATGATGAAGGTTGTGACAAGTAAAAAAACTTATGTTCGGCCGGCCGAACTTTTAATACCCTCCATCTTAGGTAAAGGAGTCATTTTTATATAAATTATATTTATATTTTTATACTTATATTTATATACTTATACTTCTAAGTCGATTTAACAGTGTATGTCTGTCCGTCTGTCTGTCTGTTGACGATACAGCCCACATCATTTGACGTACAGCGTCAAAATTTAGCAGAACAATTTGTATTGTGTCTAGTATGGTTGGTATTGAAAATGAGATACATCGGTCCTCGTTTTGGTATAGCCCCCTATAACGGTACCTCCCTATATTCGGTATTTTAATGATTTTGTCACATTTTTTACGGATCTGTCATAAAGGTTACTAGCTCGTGTGGTATACACCCCATATAGAGGTGCCTCCCGATATTCGATATTTTGATGATTTTTGCGAAATTGTTTTCACGCATTTTTCTAAAAAATGTATTTGTAGGTCATAATGGTTTCTAGCTTGTGTTACGATACATTATATATAATGGGTTCTAGCTTCGAAATCAAAATCCGCACATGTCGTTTTCATATAATTCGAAACTTTCATTCGTTGCTTTCCATACTAGATCCATATACGAGCTACGTACTTTTATATTCAGTTTTAGTATAAAAGTAGATTGAAAACCAGAAAATTGTATTCGCTTAATTAACCAACACGATAGGTTAAATGTGCCGAATATAGAAGGCACGTTACTAAAATTGTCCAAAATGCTTTTAAGAATAAAAACACATACTTGAAATATTCACACACATTTTCTAACTTTGTATCAAACGTGTTAACTAACCATAATCGACCGACACGAATGGTGCAATCAATGGCTCCTAACTTCCACGTTTTGGTATAGGTCCTATATAACGGTACCTCCCCATATTTGGTATTTTGATGATTTTCCCACATTTTTTCACGGATTTGACTAAAAATGGGTATTTGTAATAGTTTTTATCTTGTGTGATGAAACATTGTATGCATAGATCCACGTTTTGGTATGGCCCCCATGTTACGGTACCTCCTGATATTTGGTATTTTTATAATTTTTGCCACATTTTGAAAGGATTTGCAAAGATATTGGTATTTGTAGTTCATAAGGGGTTCTAGCTCGTATGGCGAAACATTTTATGTATATGTCCAGTTTTGGTATAGCCCCAATACAACTGTACCGGCCGATATTCAATATTTGGATGATTTTTTACATTTTTTTTACTTGCTTAAAAATTGGTATTTGTAGTTTATATTTTTTTCTAGGCAGAATATTGAATATTTAGTGGCAGAATATTGAATATTTATCTCCACGTTTTCCTATAGCGCACATAAAACGATACCCACTGATATTCGGTATTTTGATAATCATATTTTTTGATAATCCCATTTACGCACATAATTGTTTCAAATTTGGTATTTTAGAAGATTTGATAGATGAAAATCCTTGAAGTATAAAATTGTACAGAGGTTCCCGTTTTGGCTTCATATAACGGCCTCATTCACCTTACGGTTTTTTTGATAAGTTTAACTGCATTATCCAAACGGTCTTACTGGTAAATGAAGTTTAAAGTAAAATACTCATGAATTCACATTCCTTTATATAAAAAAGTTTACTTTAGGTGGAGGATATTAAAAATTCGGCCTGTCCAAACTTAATGTTTTTTTAATTGTTTAATGTTCCGCCATGTGGTACACTACGATTTCGTAGCGCTGCGACTGCGGTACACTATGTTTTTTTTAAAATTTAATAAATACGAGTATCGTTATGCTCTTGTTCAGTATCACTAAAATATTTATTAAGGGTTGTGTTCCTCTGCGTTACATTATCGTAGTGTACCACTCCACCTCGGTACGGTACAGTACCATTACAAAAAAACTTTTTAGAACAGTGTTGACTTGTTTGTCCGGGATACCATAGTATTTTGTTGATGCAAATGGTCAGGATTAATCCCTTTATTGTTGTTTTTACAAAAACAACGTTTGTTTATTAGTTTATAAGTGTGGTTGTAAGATTTAAGTGATTTTCCAAAAGGATTTTAGTTTTATTTAATTCTTCGGTTCCTCTTCTATTGAGCTTACGATCTCGTCACTGGGGTAAAAAAATGTTTTTTGTCATAGAAGTTATTTTTTAAATTACTTCTGAGGAGAATATCCCAGATAAGAAACATGGGAACTGATGAGGATTGGTGGCTCTTTCCGAAACCTAGGTATTCCATTCCTTACCCCTGGTAAACATTACCATCGCTCTCCACTAATAAACAAACGTTGTTTTTATGAAAACAACAATAAAGGGATAAAACCTGACCATTTAGCAACAACAACAAAAACTTTTTGATTCATCCGTCTTACATCCAGAAATAAAAAATGAGAGGAAACTCTCTTAACTTTATCGCAGGAACAATATATGATTCATTTATGGAAAATTCCTACATAGAAAATACGGAGGTAGTGCCTATTACGAATTCTATGTATGTACATAATTAAATATTGATATACGCTTTTCTGTAAAGCTTATATAAGGATATAACTAGATTTTATGTATTCTGGTTACTTTATCAACATTATCTAGCGGAATTTACAGAGTCTTAATGGGATCTACCTGTTGGGACCGAACTTTGTTGTATACGTCGAAGTTTTCCTGTTAACCTCATATAACGGTACATCTCTATATTCGATAGTCAGATAATTTTAGCCACATTTTGTGGAGAATCGTTCAAAATTCTGTATGTTGAGTTTTGAAATATCAATTTTCTGTGTCATTTGATTGGCTGTATAGATGCATATATCTTTATCCCCCATATAGCGGAACCTCCAATTATTTTGTTAATTTAGCCATATTTTTTAAACAAATTGTTTTAAATTAGGCAGTTTAATCTGGCAATATATAACAACAGCATGTGCTTTTCAACAAGCGAGATAATTGTCAATGGTTTAAAAATAACCCATCAATAATAAATAAAAATAATTTATCGTAATAATGGGAATTTAGGAAACTAGTTATGTTGATTACACTTGTACATTATGTTTTATAGCATATTAAATGATTTTTAAATATATATATATATATATATATATATATATATATATATATATATATATATATATATATATATATATATATATATATATATATATATATATATATATATATATATATATATATATATATATATATATATATATTTTTTTTTTTTTTTAAATAGCCAAGAAATCTAAAATTGTCTGTTTCATTGAATAATACGTATAATGAATATGTTATTGAAAATGTGTACAAAACATGGAAACCTCAGTTCCCAATGTACCGACGATATTTTGATAGCATTAAAAAATTTATTTAAGACCGTTAATACATTTTATTGTTTGTATTCGAAATGCGTGGAAATTCAATATAACAAACAGGTTTTTAAAAGAATTTTATTAGGAATGATTGTCAACGAAGTTCGAAATTGGTGCAAATACCAATTACAACTAAAGCTCGTCAAAATACAGAATATTGGGGGTACTGTTATATGGACATACTGACAAAATACATCTCATATCTTAATTCGTTCGAAAAATAGAGTCATAGATAGACGGACATCGCTAGGTCGACCTAGAATTTTATGCTAATCAAGTATATACTTTCTTTAGTCTAACATCAGTATCTTGAGGATTTTCAAACGGAATGACAAAGTAAATAACACTCCACAGTATGGTAGAGGGTATAAATACTATATCTCATTCTAACATAAATACAATTCACGGACTATTTCTAATTTCGCCGTTGGAGCTAAAATTAAAGATGTTTCAGCAAATTATCTGATATCCTAGGACTCTTCCCTTCATGTCCCAAATATATAGACATACTCCAAGCAGTATGTATATGCAATACTGTTTGCGATGATTATCAGCGTCACTTGAAAAATAGGTTCTCCCAAGCAACCATCTTTAACATCTTCTTCAATTCAAATTTGGCCAACCTAAGGGCAGATTTTAATTGACCACAGTATTTCGTAGCTACTCCTTAGCTCATTATATTGAATTAGAGCGGCGTCGACGTACTTGTACCCACGACGTATGTATTTATTCGTAATTTTTTCCAATTATTTGAGGACAACACCGGCTAAAAATCTGTATAATATCGCAATTGTAGACAAGTTTAAATAAGATAAGTAATAACAAACCTAAATGAGGATTGTATACACACACACGTAAAAACCTGATGGCCTGTTAGACGAATATATTTTCTGACGATTTTTTAAAAATCTAAAGCTAACAAAAAAAAATGTGTTTTGAACAAAGATGACGACAATTGTCATTGAGGTGACTCCTAACGACTTTCGAATGATAGACATACTCACATATTCACTGTTTAGAATGAGCATATTAATCTAATTCAAACTATTATCATGAGTGACGAATGAGGTGTTTCGAAGCTTTAACTTCGGATTGTGAAATAGCCTTATTGATTGTATAAACTTGTGTACGGAAGAAGCTGTTCATTTTTCTGTTTTCTTTAACAGAATCGATTTACCAATTATCTGATATTGTTTTCATATTTCCCACAGCGTTTTGACCGCGGTTGCCTGTAATATATATAAGCATATATCACTTCATCCCATCAATCTGAAGGTATGTTAAAAAGGAAATCCAATTTGTTGTGGATTATTTTATTTCATTTAAAAAAATTTCAGATAGTTAACAATAATATGAAAAACTTAGAAAAAAAACAGCAGGAAAACAGTTCGCGCTATAAAAAAAAACTTATAAGGTAAAGTCTCGAAATAAAATTAAATCAATTGTAAACAATTTCCAGAAATAATTTCTAAAAGTCTCATATTTTATCCCTCCACCATCGAATGGAGGGTATATTAACTTGGTCATTCCGTTTGTAACTTCTCGAAATGCTCATGCCAGACCCAGCAAAGCGTATATATTCTTGATCAGCGTAAAGTTCTAAGTCGATTAAGCGTCCTTCGTAGAAGGAATTCACACTGATGCAGTCAACAATTTATCGTGCAAATGCGGCTCCCCGAATATATCTTCCATCTATTTTAGCTGAAGAACGTCAGCTGTCAACACAGATAAGAAAAGTTTTGTAACTTAAAAGACATTTAAAAATTTTAAATAGAAAAATTATTTTTATTGTTTTTTTTTTTTTTTTTTTTTTTTGGTAAATTTTCAGTCAAAAAAACTTATTTCTAAAAATATAAAGAAATATAGTCCAAAGGTACTTTTTGTAACAAATGTGTTTCACACTTTAGTCGCTATGGAAAATATATATTTATATTGATTTTGAATATTCTACATGTTATTATGTAGAAACACCAACTTATTCACCTTGCCAGGATTTAATAATGTGCGTCTATCACTTATAAATTACCCAGCTGCAGAAAAAATGCGCTCACAGGGCACGGAATTTGCAGATATGCATAAACGTCTCATTGCAAGTATATACACTCTAGAATATATATTTTTCTTTCTCGCCACCATTCCAAGGGATTCATTTTTCGGCTAATATATTCCTCATTGAGGTATTTATCGAATTCTCGAATTGCAGCTGCAGTATTATTTTCGGGCCATGTTCTTCTATTTATGTCTTCATCAAAAAACTTCATACAACACGTTGTTCCTGAATGCTTTTTTCTTAAACCGTGGGTCTAAAATTGGTATTGAGCCAATAGTTCGGTCTAAGATGTTGAATAGAACCAAAACTTTTGAAAGCGTGACACTTTTTTCCGCCGATATTTCTACTGCCATTTGGTAAAATGGCTAAAAGATGGGAAGAATTTCTTCAATAATGGCCCATTCATCGAATGTTAATGCCAAGTCCGGCCGTGTTAACGACAATCTTGTTATAACTGAATTTTTCAGACAATTGATGCGTTCAAACATTTCATATGTCGAATTCCACCTAGTTTTAACATCCCGGGTTGGTCAAGTTGTTTTTGAGTATCAGCTAGCATTTTCCATGCATTAGGACTCTTATGGAAATATGTAACAACATTGCGTACTTTGGTTATAATCTCACTAACATTCGACAATGAGCTTTTAACAACAAGTTTTAAAGAGTGTGCGAAGCACCCAATCCAACGCTAATTTGTTAGTTTTGCAGATGCCACCACATTCGCTGCATTGTCAGTTACAATAGCTGATATTTTATGCGATATTCCAAAATCATCAGTAACGTCTTTAATCACACATTTAATATTTTCTGCCGTATGCCTTTCATTAAATTCAATACATGCCAATACATTTGATGTTAACTAAGTACCCTCTATGTAATGTGCTGTTATGGCTAGGTAGGAACAATTTGCTCTGGAGGTAATGCAAACAGAAAATGCAGCCTTTGTGCTGACCTTTACTTTCGCCAGAAAATCATTGTATGTGCTATCTAAAAGATTGTTCGGCATAGATTTTCGGGACGGCAAAGCATAATTAGGACAATGCGAAATGGGGCTGACGAGATTTTTAAATTCCGGCTCCTCAACAATACGTAAAGCATGATGGCCTTAAGATATCATCTTTAACAACTGTCGGTCAATTTTTTGTTATTTTCGAATAGGTGGAGGCCTTTGAATATATTGTGTGATGTTTGGTTGAGATGTGGAAGGTTTCAGGGCACTGGAAGTTGTTTGTGTGGTGTTGGTGGAAGTTTGCATTGTACTGGTGATGTTTGCATGATATTATCTATTTCCTCATGTAAAACTGCGGCAGGGGCTTGTCTTTCCATATTTATTGACGTAAAAGGCTGTCTTCTACTCATATGTCGCCTGAGGTTACTAAGCGAACCCGATGCAATACTTATCTGCATTTTACAATATTTACATAATGCTTTATTTGTACCATTTTCATCAAAGTGAATCCAAATTGCACTGGTCTTTGCTTTTCTCGACATTTTATTTTGAACAAATTTGTAGGTATGCATTATATTAGGCTTTTAAGAAACAATTTGTATGTAATTACCGATGGTTTTAGTGTTCATTGTAGGCAAATAGGTTTTATTCTTTAATTTTCGGTGCAATTTTCTCTTTTTGAACAAAAATATAATACTATGCGATTTTGAATTCACCAGTAAAACAAATATTTGATAAAATAACGAATAGCGACCATTATGCCGAAAAGATTCTAACGTTTCGTGTGCCTTCGGCATGAAATGCAACACTGGCGTCTAGCAGTAATATGACATCTCCCACTTTCATTAAACTAAATTGCTCTGTCCCAGTACCTGCAAGTGTCCACAATGTTTTACTCCGATAACAATTTTCCATTTATGTTATCGAAGGAAATAGTAAAAATGTACAGATTCTTGCAGTTCAGGAACAGAGCAAAGGAAAACGTTCTACAGTCTTTTTTTGGGATTTTTACGTCAACATTTGGCTCACAAGTTCTTACAAACACAAAGATCCCCTGTTAAATACTGTAAGTTCTCAATGAACTATCGAAAAGCTGTGTTAACAGACAGTTTTCCATAACAAATTTTACTGTAACCAGATACAGCTTCTGATCCTTGTCAGTGCAAAAAATCTTAAAAGTTTTGAGAATTTAATTACTAATTAAAAAAGAATAATGATTTTATGATTTTTAAACAGTTTGATGTTCATTCATTCAATATATTTTATTTCGTTTTACTTATTCTACATTCCTGTAAATAGAGCAAATAACGTGTTATCTTGTAAACATAAGTCAATTCTCAAAATTGATATATTAAATAGTATATCATTTCGCGAGCAAAACGCATTACGTACACGGTTGCTTTGTTAACGTATTGCTTTTTGTTCGCTAAGCTGTTTTTAAACTGTTTACCACTGTGGCAGAATCTAAACAAATAAGAAAGTCCATAGTCAAGATGAACTCAAAGAACTGCGGAACGAGATTATCGAACAAAGCGGATTTTGTTCCGATCGTTTCGGAACTACCCAACTCTAGTATTCACGCTATCTTTCGAACGTATTGAGATAGACGGTTAAATTTTGCACGCACGTTTATTTTGACAGTAGGCAGGTTAAGTTAGTAAATGGGCCATGTACGTCCACGTTTTCGTATAGCCCCTATATAACGGTACCCTATATTCGGTACTTTGATGATTTTAGGTACAATACTCACCGAAATTGTTTAAGATGTCGTATTTTAAGCTCGTAATGGATGCTACAGTCTGTGACAGAAAATAGTATATGCGTATAGCTCTGATATAACGGTACCTCTCTAAATACGTATTTTGATGATTTTAGTTGTATTATTCACCGTTTATCTCAAGTTTTGAATTTCAAAATGGTAATGGCTTATGACAAGCAAAGCTTATGTAGTTCACGTCGTATTGACCCCAATATAGCGGCTATATTCAATTTTTTTTAAGATTTTAACAGGATATTTAAAGGATTTTATGTTTTGAAAATGTCCAAGTGGTAAAGGGTATTCAAAGTTCGGCCCGGCCGAACTTACTGCTTTTTAACTTGTTTACTTCAAGTCGAAAATATGATGTCATGTAAGTGGCAGCCGCCACAGTTTATTGTAATTTGAGCCCGTTTTATGGCATTTTCTATTACTTTGAAGCTTCTGGAGTGGTAAAATCTGGAAGTCTGGAGTGGTAAACTCAGGCGATATTGCCGGCCAGTGCCATCGCCAAAAAGGAAAATGAGGCACTCGGAAAAGCATACTGTTTGTGGCACGTTGAGTGTGTGCTATTGCAATGTCCTGTTTGAACCGCATGTTGTTTAATCCCAACTAATCAAGGCAAAAAGAAGTCGTTGATCATTGCTTTGTAGCGCTCACCATCCACAGTAACCGCTTGTCCAGCGACGTCTTCGAAGAAAATGTCCGATGACTTCTCCAACGTAAGCAGCACATTATACAGTGACTTTGAGTGGGAGTAAAGTCTCTTCATGGGATACACGCGGGTTGTCAGTGCCCCAGCAGCGTAAATTTCGTTTATTTACGTACCTGCTGAGATGGAAATGGGCCTCATCACTCATGATTATTTTTGATAAAAGTCGCCGACCGATTATTGGTCGAATAATAGTCTCCAATATTTTGCGTTCTGGAGCAGTGTACCGCGACTTTGTTTATTAACTTGCATTTTGCATGTGTTTACTACAAAAATTTTAGACCCCACAAATTATATTCTTGATAGCATAGAATTCTATGTCGATTTTGCGATGTCCGTCCGTCAGTCCGTCTGTGGAAATCAATCTTGTTTCCGAAATGTGTGTTTGTTCTGCAGGACTTTTTGGTATTGAAAATGGGCAATATAGGTCAACCTATTGGTATAACACCCAAATAACTGTACCAACAGATTTATGGGGGTTTCGACTGGTTTAGTACAAATTTAAATTTGTTAGAAATTGGTAACATATGATTACGTTATGTTAGAAAAATCCTTGCATGGTCTGTCAAAGTATGTCTAAATTTTAATGTAGTCCCTATATAAATGTACCTCCAAATATTCGGTAGTGATGATTTGGTCACACATTTCTCCGAAATAATTTCAAAATTGCAATTTTAAGTTTCTAATGTGTTCTGCAGTCTATGACCGAAAACTCCCTACCAAACGGAAACTCCCTATTTTCGGTACATTTTTCAACGGATTATTTTTGCAAATTTCTTCCAAATCGTGGAGGGTATTCAAATTTTAGCCCGGCCGAACTTACTGCTTTTTAGTTGTTTTTATTCGTTACTTTCAATATATAATTAAAATTATTTGATTAGATATAACTTTACTATAAATTGGCGAAATTGTTTGGAAGCTTCGTCGCCGCGGTTATTTTGTTGATCCTGACAGGAAGCTTGTGTACGGAACGGTATATCAATATATAATAAAAATACTGGACTAAACAACGCACATAGGTAGATATTGAGTAAATAGTCCAAATTGAGTCCAAAATTAAAAATACTCGATAGATAAAAAATTTACTATACTTGGATAGTAAACACCTCGGAGAATTACCCCCTAACTATAGTTCATGTAAGCTTCTATTAAAAAATAAAAGTTTTATCTTTTATTTGTAACTTTCGTTTTATTTTTCGGTAGTTGAACATATCCTCTTTTTCGTAGAAAAATCCAATTTTTGATTTCAAAAGAAATTTTGTTATTCAATATGGGTTTATTGGGCTTTTACGGTCAAGTTAATCGAATGAAAATAAACGAATTTATTTCATATTTTGCTCAACGTTTCGTTGGCTTGTTTCCAACTTTTTCAAGAGCGTTTTCTTCTATTTAGCGACTTCTGTTTATAAATGAGAAACATATTTCATTATTAGAATTTTGTTTTGTGACATATTGCACTTTAAATTTAACTTACATCAATAATTAGGCATTATTTTTTTCTTATTAATATTAATAAAACGAGACTCCACAACATTTAATTAATATAAAGTAAAAATAAATAATCAATAAAATAAGAATCACAGTTAAACTTAAGCAAAATTATAGAACCGTTTCTAAATAATCGCAATAGAATACTGTAGTTAGTATTATCTTTGTCTTCTTGGTATTTATTGATCTGGCAATCCTTTGCTATATTCGTAGGCTTCCCAATGTATATCTTTTGTTTCTCCTTATTTTCTCTATCTAAAATTTTGACATTTGTTAGATCAGCTTGTGTGGCCACTCTCCGTTGTGTGTTGTGACAGTGCTGTTTTGCTAATCCTTTATTGATATCATTTTGATGTTCTCCTATTCTTACACCAAGCATTCTTTTTGTTGTGCCACATAAACTTTCCCGCATTCTCTTTCTCATTGCCTTTGCATGTAATTTTCATATACAACGTTGTGCTGTTTTTGTTTGTCTTCTTTTGTTTTTGTGCGTTTGAAAATCTCTTGTATTGTCTGATTGGATTTGTGTGCTATCATTGTTGTTGTACTTTTTATTATTTGTTTGAGGTTTTTTGTTTTTGTTAAATTTGGCAGGTACGGTACACTCACAAAAATTGTTCATTGGATTTGTTAGTTTTTTCTATGTTTTTGTTTTCTTTGTTTTTTGCAGTCAATGATTATTTTCTTAATAAGATGAGGTGGATAACTATTTTTCTTCAATATTTCTGCATACTTTTTAATATTTCTGTTTATAAATTGTTCATCTGTTAAGTACATTATTTGTTAAGTAGGCTTTTTGTTGTGTTGATTTTCATGTTTAGTGGTTGTGTGGAATGGAAATTTATTATTCGTCCTGATGATATGTCTTTTGTATACCATTCAGTTAAAATTTTGTTTTTTGTCTCGTGTAATTAACATGCCTAAATATGGTAGTTTTCCATTTTCTTCCTTTTCCATTGTAAATTTTATTTTTTGGTGATAATCGTTATGTAGATTTAGAATAATATTTTCGTCATTTTGTTGATAACCGCAAAGATGTCGTCCACGTATTTTGTTATCATTTTAATTTTTATATCTGTTTCGTTGAGTTCATTAATAACATCGTCAAGTAGTGTGTCAAGTATAATATCCGCTATATATAGGGGGTTTCCCATTGGCATACCATACGTCTGATGGTAAAAGTTGTTGTTGCATTTAAAGTAATTGTTGTCCTTTAGAACAAAGTTTAGTATCTTCAGAAACATTTGCTTTGGAATTTTAGTGTTTTCCTCAATTATTTCCCATTTGTCCATGATATTTTTTATTGCGAGGTGTGTGGGGATGTTTGTGAATAAAGATATTACGTCAAAAGAACAATAATTTCATCCTTATCTAAGTATATGTCTTTGTCCTTTCTTTTAAGTTTATGCTGTTTTTACGTTGTACGTAGGGGAAATTAATGTTTTCAATATCTTACCAATGTATTGTGCTAAGTTGTAGCAGGGTACATTGATAGATGAGGCAATATGTCTTAAAGGAATGTTCTCTTTGTGTATCTTTGGTAATCCGTAAAGGTCTGGAGCTGCTGCAGCAATACTTGTCAGTTTGGATTTTTCCCACTTGGTTATGATGTCTTTCTTGTGAAGTTCAGCTATTATGTTATTGTTTAATCGTTGGAGTTTTGTTATTGGATCTTCTCGAATTAACTTGTAAGTGATTTGTCCTCTAGCAATGCATTAAGTTTTTGTATATATTCTTCTTATAAAGAATAACAGTTTTGTTTCCTTTGTCCGATGATGTAACTATGATTTTATCTCCAATCTCTTTTATTAACTTTTTTGTGTCTTCAAACATTGCTAATATATATTTTTCTTTGTCGCTATTATATATATTTCTTTTGTAGTTCGATATTCTATTAGCTATTTTTGCTCTGGTGATTTCTTTTTCTGAATCGTCTTTTATAGTTTGAACCCACTGTTCAATGTCTGCTATTAGGGAAACAGGTTTGAAGTTCTTGGCTGTTACAGGCAGTGCGAATTTTTTACCCATCGATAGGATCCATTGTTTTCCTTGGAAAAATCTTTTTTAGTGCAATTAAAGTTTATGTGGGCACAACAAAAAAGAATGATTGGTGTAAGAATAGGAGAACATCAAAATGATATCAATAAAGGATTAGCAAAATCAGCACTGTCACAACACACAACGGAGAGTGGCCACACAGCTGATCTAACAAATGTCAAAATTTTACATAGGGAAAATAAGGAGAACAAAAGATATACATTGGAAAGCCTACGAATACAGCAAAAGATTGCCAGATCAATAAATACCAAAGAAGACAAAGATAATACTAAACTACAGTATTCTATTGCGATTATTTAGAAACGCTTCTGTGATTTAGCTTAAGTTTAACTGTGATTCTTATTTTATTGATTATTTATTTTTACTTTATATTAATTAAACGTTGTGGAGTCCCGTTTTATTAATATTAATAAGAAATAAATAATGCATAATTATTGATGTAAGTTAAATTTAAAGTGCAATATGTCACAAAACAAAATTCTAATAATGAAATATGTTTCTCATTTATAAACAGAATTCAATAAAAAACGCTCTTGAAAAAGTTGGAAACAAGCCAACGAAACGTTGAGCAAAATATGAAATAATTCGTTTATTTTCATTTGATTAACTTGACCATAAAAGCCCAATAAACCCATATTGAAAAATCTTAACATTGGTCAACAAAATACATGTCTGAAATAACATCGGAGGCCAGCCGAAAAAGCAACAAAGAATTCACGAAAAAACATCAACATGAGGAACTTCTTTCAACACATAAAATACAAATACAATATTGAAACAACACACATATTAAAACAGTATTGTAGACAAATAGAAAAGTTGGCAAAACACACTGAGAGATCAAACTTTTTTACAAACATGCAGAAGATATGCAATTTCTCCAAAACACATCTCCAACTCAGTGCAACAATCATTCTCCTTATTTCTACACACAAAACACAACAACAAGCAGAGAGAGTAAAAAACAATTTCAAAAGGAAACTTCTTAATATAGAGATAAAAGAAACACACTTACAAATAGCAACAACAAAACAATTAATATCACAGTTAGAGACAAAAATACAAAACACACTCGACGAAACAGAACTGATTAGATTTAAAGACGAGCAATGGAAACGATATTACAACATAAAATCAAAAACAAATACTATACATTTACCTAAGATAGACAGACTAAAAAATCAAAAATTTGATGAATATAACTTTTTCATTAATTGCACCAAAATAGATTATTCCAAGGAAAACAAATGGATCCTGTCGATGGGTGAAAATATATGGGTTATTGGGCTTTTATGGTCAAGTTAATCAATGAAAATAAACGAATTTATTTCATATTTTGCTCAACGTTTCGTTGGCTTGTTTCCAACTTTTTCAAGAGCGTTTTCTTCTGTTTAGCGACTTCTGTTTATAAATGAGAAACATATTTCATTATTAGAATTTTGTTTTGTGACATATTGCACTTTAAATTTAACTTACATCAATAATTATGCATTATTTTTTTCTTATTAATATTAATAAAACGAGACTCCACAACATTTAATTAATATAAGTAAAAATAAATAATCAATAAAATAAGAATCACAGTTAAACTTAAGCTAAATTATAGAACCGTTTCTAAATAATCGCAATAGAATACTGTAGTTAGTATTATCTTTGTCTTCTTTGGTATTTATTGATCTGGCAATCCTTTGCTATATTCGTAGGCTTCCCAATGTATATCTTTTGTTCTCCTTATTTTCTCTATCTAAAATTTTGACATTTGTTAGATCAGCTGTGTGGCCACTCTCCGTTGTGTGTTGTGACAGTGCTGTTTTTGCTAATCCTTTATTGATATCATTTTGATGTTCTCCTATTCTTACACCAAGCATTCTTTTTGTTGTGCCCACATAAACTTTCCCGCATTTCTCTTTCTCATAGCCTTTGCATGTAATTCATATACAACGTTGTGTTGTTTTGTTTGTCTTCTTTTGTTTTTGTGCGTTTGAAAATCTCTTGTATTGTCTGATTGGATTTGTGTGCTATCATTGTTGTTGTACTTTTTATTATTTGTTTGATGTTTTTTGTTTTTGTTAAATTTGGCAGGTACGGTACACTCACAAAAATTTGTTCATTGGATTTGTTAGTTTTTTCTATGTTTTTGTTTTCTTTGTTTTTGCAGTCAATGATTATTTTCTTAATAAGATGAGGTGGATAACTATTTTTCTTCAATATTTCTGCATACTTTTTAATGTTTCTGTTTATAAATTGTTCATCTGTTAAGTACATTATTTTGTTAAGTAGGCTTTTTGTTGTGTTGATTTTCATGTTAGTGGTTGTGTGGAATGGAAATTTATTATTCGTCCTGATGATATGGCTTTTGTATACCATTCAGTTAAAATTTTGTTTTTGTCTCGTGTAATTAACATGCCTAAATATGGTAGTTTTCCATTTTCTTCCTTTTCCATTGTAAATTTTATTTTTTGGTGATAATTGTTATGTAGATTTAGAATAATATTTTTGTGACATATTGCACTTTAAATTTAACTTACATCAATAATTATGCATTATTTTTTTCTTATTAATATTAATAAAACGAGACTCCACAACATTTAATTAATATAAAGTAAAAATAAATAATCAATAAAATAAGAATCACAGTTAAACTTAAGCAAAATTATAGAACCGTTTCTAAATAATCGCAATAGAATACTGTAGTTAGTATTATCTTTGTCTTCTTTGGTATTTATTGATCTGGCAATCCTTTGCTATATTCGTAGGCTTCCCAATGTATATCTTTTGTTCTCCTTATTTTCTCTATCTAAAATTTTGACATTTGTTAGATCAGCTGTGTGGCCACTCTCCGTTGTGTGTTGTGACAGTGCTGTTTTTGCTAATCCTTTATTGATATCATTTTGATGTTCTCCTATTCTTACACCAAGCATTCTTTTTGTTGTGCCCACATAAACTTTCCCGCATTTCTCTTTCTCATTGCCTTTGCATGTAATTTCATATACAACGTTGTGCTGTTTTTGTTTGTCTTCTTTTGTTTTTGTGCGTTTGAAATCTCTTGTATTGTCTGATTGGATTTGTGTGCTATCATTGTTGTTGTACTTTTTATTATTTGTTTGAGGTTTTTTGTTTTTGTTAAATTTGGCAGGTACGGTACACTCACAAAAATTTGTTCATTGGATTTGTTAGTTTTTTCTATGTTTTTGTTTTCTTTGTTTTTGCAGTCAATGATTATTTTCTTAATAAGATGAGGTGGATAACTATTTTTCTTCAATATTTCTGCATACTTTTTAATATTTCTGTTTATAAATTGTTCATCTGTTAAGTACATTATTTTGTTAAGTAGGCTTTTTGTTGTGTTGATTTTCATGTTTAGTGGTTGTGTGGAATGGAAATTTATTATTCGTCCTGATGATATGTCTTTTGTATACCATTCAGTTAAAATTTTGTTTTTGTCTCGTGTAATTAACATGCCTAAATATGGTAGTTTTCCATTTTCTTCCTTTTCCATTGTAAATTTTATTTTTTGGTGATAATCGTTATGTAGATTTAGAATAATATTTTCGTCATTTTGTTGATAACCGCAAAGATGTCGTCCACGTATTTTGTTATCATTTTAATTTTTATATCTGTTTCGTTGAGTTCATTAATAACATCGTCAAGTAGTGTGTCAAGTATAATATCCGCTATATATAGGGGGTTTCCCATTGGCATACCATACGTCTGATGGTAAAAGTTGTTGTTGCATTTAAAGTAATTGTTGTCCTTTAGAACAAAGTTTAGTATCTTCAGAAACATTTGCTTTGGAATTTTAGTGTTTTCCTCAATTATTTCCCATTTGTCCATGATATTTTTATTGCGAGGTGTGTGGGGATGTTTGTGAATAAAGATATTACGTCAAAAGAAACAATAATTTCATCCTTATCTAAGTATATGTCTTTGTCCTTTCTTTTAAGTTTATGCTGTTTTTTACGTTGTACGTAGGGGAAATTAATGTTTTCAATATCTTACCAATGTATTGTGCTAAGTTGTAGCAGGGTACATTGATAGATGAGGCAATATGTCTTAAAGGAATGTTCTCTTTGTGTATCTTTGGTAATCCGTAAAGGTCTGGAGCTGCTGCAGCAATACTTGTCAGTTTGGATTTTTCCCACTTGGTTATGATGTCTTTCTTGTGAAGTTCAGCTATTATGTTATTGTTTAATCGTTGGAGTTTTGTTATTGGATCTTCTCGAATTAACTTGTAAGTTGATTTGTCCTCTAGCAATGCATTAAGTTTTTGTATATATTCTTCTTTATAAAGAATAACAGTTTTGTTTCCTTTGTCCGATGATGTAACTATGATTTTATCTCCAATCTCTTTTATTAACTTTTTTGTGTCTTCAAACATTGCTAATATATATTTTTCTTTGTCGCTATTATATATATTTCTTTTGTAGTTCGATATTCTATTAGCTATTTTTGCTCTGGTGATTTCTTTTTCTGAATCGTCTTTTATAGTTTGAACCCACTGTTCAATGTCTGCTATTAGGGAAACAGGTTTGAAGTTCTTGGCTGTTACAGGCAGTGCGAATTTTTTACCCATCGATAGGATCCATTTGTTTTCCTTGGAAAAATCTTTTTAGTGCAATTAAAGTTTATGTGGGCACAACAAAAAGAATGATTGGTGTAAGAATAGGAGAACATCAAAATGATATCAATAAAGGATTAGCAAAATCAGCACTGTCACAACACACAACGGAGAGTGGCCACACAGCTGATCTAACAAATGTCAAAATTTTACATAGGGAAAATAAGGAGAACAAAAGATATACATTGGAAAACCTACGAATACAGCAAAAGATTGCCAGATCAATAAATACCAAAGAAGACAAAGATAATACTAAACTACAGTATTCTATTGCGATTATTTAGAAACGCTTCTGTGATTTAGCTTAAGTTTAACTGTGATTCTTATTTTATTGATTATTTATTTTTACTTTATATTAATTAAATGTTGTGGAGTCCCGTTTTATTAATATTAATAAGAAATAAATAATGCATAATTATTGATGTAAGTTAAATTTAAAGTGCAATATGTCACAAAACAAAATTCTAATAATGAAATATGTTTCTCATTTATAAACAGAATTCAATAAAAAACGCTCTTGAAAAAGTTGGAAACAAGCCAACGAAACGTTGAGCAAAATATGAAATAAATTCGTTTATTTTCATTTGATTAACTTGACCATAAAAGCCCAATAAACCCATATTGAAAAATCTTAACATTGGTCAACAAAATACATGTCTGAAATAACATCGGAGGCCAGCCGAAAAAGCAACAAAGAATTCACGAAAAAACATCAACATGAGGAACTTCTTTCAACACATAAAATACAAATACAATATTGAAACAACACACATATTAAAACAGTATTGTAGACAAATAGAAAAGTTGGCAAAACACACTGAGAGATCAACTTTTTTACAAACATGCAGAAGATATGCAATTTCTCCAAAACACATCTCCAACTCAGTGCAACAATCATTCTCCTTATTTCTACACACAAAAACACAACAACAAGCAGAGAGAGTAAAAAACAATTTCAAAAGGAAACTTCTTAATATAGAGATAAAAGAAACACACTTACAAATAGCAACAACAAAACAATTAATATCACAGTTAGAGACAAAAATACAAAACACACTCGACGGAACAGAACTGATTAGATTTAAAGACGAGCAATGGAAACGATATTACAACATAAAATCAAAAACAAATACTATACATTTACCTAAGATAGACAGACTAAAAAATCAAAAATTTGATGAATATAACTTTTTCATTAATTGCACCAAAATAGATTATTCCAAGGAAAACAAATGGATCCTGTCGATGGGTGAAAATATATGGGTTTATTGGGCTTTTATGGTCAAGTTAATCAAATGAAAATAAACGAATTTATTTCATATTTTGCTCAACGTTTCGTTGGCTTGTTTCCAACTTTTTCAAGAGCGTTTTCTTCTGTTTAGCGACTTCTGTTTATAAATGAGAAACATATTTCATTATTAGAATTTTGTTTTGTGACATATTGCACTTTAAATTTAACTTACATCAATAATTATGCATTATTTTTTTCTTATTAATATTAATAAAACGAGACTCCACAACATTTAATTAATATAAAGTAAAAATAAATAATCAATAAAATAAGAATCACAGTTAAACTTAAGCTAAATTATAGAACCGTTTCTAAATAATCGCAATAGAATACTGTAGTTAGTATTATCTTTGTCTTCTTTGGTATTTATTGATCTGGCAATCCTTTGCTATATTCGTAGGCTTCCCAATGTATATCTTTTGTTCTCCTTATTTTCTCTATCTAAATTTTGACATTTGTTAGATCAGCTGTGTGGCCACTCTCCGTTGTGTGTTGTGACAGTGCTGTTTTTGCTAATCCTTTATTGATATCATTTTGATGTTCTCCTATTCTTACACCAAGCATTCTTTTGTTGTGCCCACATAAACTTTCCCGCATTTCTCTTTCTCATAGCCTTTGCATGTAATTTCATATACAACGTTGTGTTGTTTTTGTTTGTCTTCTTTTGTTTTTGTGCGTTTGAAAATCTCTTGTATTGTCTGATTGGATTTGTGTGCTATCATTGTTGTTGTACTTTTTATTATTTGTTTGATGTTTTTTGTTTTTGTTAAATTTGGCAGGTACGGTACACTCACAAAAATTTGTTCATTGGATTTGTTAGTTTTTTCTATGTTTTGTTTTCTTTGTTTTTGCAGTCAATGATTATTTTCTTAATAAGATGAGGTGGATAACTATTTTTCTTCAATATTTCTGCATACTTTTTAATGTTTCTGTTTATAAATTGTTCATCTGTTAAGTACATTATTTTGTTAAGTAGGCTTTTTGTTGTGTTGATTTTCATGTTTAGTGGTTGTGTGGAATGGAAATTTATTATTCGTCCTGATGATATGGCTTTTGTATACCATTCAGTTAAAATTTTGTTTTTGTCTCGTGTAATTAACATGCCTAAATATGGTAGTTTTCCATTTTCTTCCTTTTCCATTGTAAATTTTATTTTTTGGTGATAATTGTTATGTAGATTTAAAATAATATTTTCGTCATTTTGTTGATAACCGCAAAGATGTCGTCCACGTATTTTGTTATCATTTTAATTTTTATATCTGTTTCGTTGAGTTCATTAATAACATCGTCAAGTAGTGTGTCAAGTATAATATCCGCTATCGTGGGTGAGAGCGGGTTTCCCATTGGCATACCATACGTCTGATGGTAAAAGTTGTTGTTGCATTTAAAGTAATTGTTGTCCTTTAGAACAAAGTTTAGTATCTTCAGAAACATTTGCTTTGGAATTTTAGTGTTTTCCTCAATTATTTCCCATTTGTCCATGATATTTATTGTCAAAAGAAACAATAATTTCATCCTTATCTAAGTATATGTCTTTGTCCTTTCTTTTAAGTTTATGCTGTTTTTTACGTTGTACGTAGGGGAAATTAATGTTTTCAATATCTTACCAATGTATTGTGCTAAGTTGTAGCAGGGTACATTGATAGATGAGGCAATATGTCTTAAAGGAATGTTCTCTTTGTGTATCTTTGGTAATCCGTAAAGGTCTGGAGCTGCTGCAGCAATACTTGTCAGTTTGGATTTTTCCCACATGGTTATGATGTCTTTCTTGTGAAGTTCAGCTATTATGTTATTGTTTAATCGTTGGAGTTTTGTTATTGGATCTTCTCGAATTAACTTGTAAGTTGATTTGTCCTCTAGCAATGCATTAAGTTTTTGTATATATTCTTCTTTATAAAGAATAACAGTTTTGTTTCCTTTGTCCGATGATGTAACTATGATTTTATCTCCAATCTCTTTTATTAACTTTTTTGTGTCTTCAAACATTGCTAATATATATTTTTCTTTGTCGCTATTATATATATTTCTTTTGTAGTTCGATATTCTATTAGCTATTTTTGCTCTGGTGATTTCTTTTTCTGAATCGGTCTTTTATAGTTTGAACCCACTGTTCAATGTCTGCTATTAGGGAAACAGGTTTGA
Organism: Musca domestica; assembly: GCF_030504385.1. Classification (NCBI taxonomy): domain Eukaryota; kingdom Metazoa; phylum Arthropoda; class Insecta; order Diptera; family Muscidae; genus Musca; species Musca domestica. Next base: position 541,369 of record NW_026712208.1, read on the forward strand.
AGTTCTTGGCTGTTACAGGCAGTGCGAATCTTTTACCCATCGATAGGATCCATTTGTTTTCCTTGGAAAATCTTTTTTAGTGCAATTAAAGTTTATGTGGGCACAACAAAAGAATGATTGGTGTAAGAATAGGAGAACATCAAAATGATATCAATAAAGGATTAGCAAAATCAGCACTGTCACAACACACAACGGAGAGTGGCCACACAGCTGATCTAACAAATGTCAAATTTTACATAGGGAAAATAAGGAGAACAAAAGATATACATTGGAAAGCCTACGAATACAGCAAAAGATTGCCAGATCAATAAATACCAAAGAAGACAAAGATAATACTAAACTACAGTATTCTATTGCGATTATTTAGAAACGCTTCTGTGATTTAGCTTAAGTTTAACTGTGATTCTTATTTTATTGATTATTTATTTTTACTTTATATTAATTAAATGTTGTGGAGTCCCGTTTTATTAATATTAATAAGAAATAAATAATGCATAATTATTGATGTAAGTTAAATTTAAAGTGCAATATGTCACAAACAAAATTCTAATAATGAAATATGTTTCTCATTTATAAACAGAATTCAATAAAAAACGCTCTTGAAAAAGTTGGAAACAAGCCAACGAAACGTTGAGCAAAATATGAAATAAATTCGTTTATTTTCATTTGATTAACTTGACCATAAAAGCCCAATAAACCCATATTGAAAAATCTTAACATGGTCAACAAAATACATGTCTGAAATAACATCGGAGGGCCAGCCGAAAAAGCAACAAAGAATTCACGAAAAAACATCAACATGAGGAACTTCTTTCAACACATAAAATACAAATACAATATTGAAACAACACACATATTAAAACAGTATTGTAGACAAATAGAAAAGTTGGCAAAACACACTGAGAGATCAACTTTTTTACAAACATGCAGAAGATATGCAATTTCTCCAAAACACATCTCCAACTCAGTGCAACAATCATTCTCCTTATTTCTACACACAAAAACACAACAACAAGCAGAGAGAGTAAAAAACAATTTCAAAAGGAAACTTCTTAATATAGAGATAAAAGAAACACACTTACAAATAGCAACAACTAAACAATTAATATCACAGTTAGAGACAAAAATACAAAACACACTCGACGAAAGAGAACTGATTAGATTTAAAGACGAGCAATGGAAACGATATTACAACATAAAATCAAAAACAAATACTATACATTTATCTAAGATAGACAGACTAAAAATCAAAAATTTGATGAATATAACTTTTTCCTTAATGAAAATTGGTTCATTAATTGCACCAAAATAGATTTTTCCAAGGAAAACAAATGGATCCTGTCGATGGGTGAAAAATTCGCATTGCCTGTAACAGCCAAGAACTTCAAACCTGTTTCCCTAATAGCAGATATTGAACAGTGGGTTCAAACTATAAAAGACGATTCAGAAAAAGAAATCACCAGAGCAAAAATAGCTAATAGAATATCGAACTACAAAAGAAATATATATAATAGCGACAAAGAAAAATATATATTAGCAATGTTTGAAGACACAAAAAAGTTAATAAAAAAGATTGGAGATAAAATCATAGTTACATCATCGGACAAAGGAAACAAAACTGTTATTCTTTATAAAGAAGAATATATACAAAAACTTAATGCATTGCTAGAGGACAAATCAACTTACAAGTTAATTCGAGAAGATCCAACAACAAAACTCCAATGATTAAACAATAACATAATAGCTGAACTTCACAAGAAAGACATCATAACCAAGTGGGGAAATCCTAACTGACAAGTATTGCTGCAGCAGCTCCAGACCTTTACGGATTACCAAAGATACACAAAGATAACATTCCTTTAAGACCTATTGCCTCATCTATCAATGTTCCCTGCTACAACTTAGCACAATACATTGGTAAGATATTGAAAACATTAATTTCCCCTACGTACAATGTAAAAACAGCATAAACTTAAAAGAAAGGACAAAGGACATATACTTAGATAAAGATGAAATTATTGTTTCTTTTGACGTAATATCTTTATTCACAAACATCCCCACACAACTCGAAATAAAAAATATCATGGACAAATGGGAAATAATTGAGGAAAACACTAAAATTCCAAAGCAAATGTTTCTGAAGATACTAAACTTTGTTCTAAAGGACAACAATTACTTTAAATGCAACAACAACTTTTACCATCAGACGTATGGTATGCCAATGGGAAACCCCCTCTCACCCACGATAGCGGATATTATACTTGACACACTACTTGACGATGTTATTAATGAACTCAACGAAAAAGATATAAAAATTAAAATGGTAACAAAATACGTGGACGACATCTTTGCGGTTATCAACAAAAATGACGAAAATATTATTCTAAATCTACATAACAATTATCACCAAAAAATAAAATTTACAATGGAAAAGGAAGAAAATGGAAAACTACCATATTTAGACATGTTAATTATACGAGACAAAAACAAAATTTTAACTGAATGGTATACAAAAGACATATCATCAGGACGAATAATAAATTTCCATTCCACACAACCACTAAACATGAAAATCAACACAACAAAAAGCCTACTTAACAAATTAATGTACTTCACAGATGAACAATTTATAAACAGAAACATTAAAAAGTATGCAGAAATATTAAAGAAAAATAGTTATCCACCTCATCTTATTAAGAAAATAATCATTGACTGCAAAAACAAAGAAAACAAAACATAGAAAAAACTAACAAATCCAATGAACAAATTTTTGTGAGTGTACCGTACCTGCCAAATTTAACAGAAACAAAAAACCTGAAACAAATAATAAAAAGTACAACAACAATGATAGCACACAAATCCAATCAGACAATGCAAGAGATTTTCAAACGCACAAAAACAAAAGAAGACAAACAAAAACAACACAACGTTGTATATGAAATTACATGCAAAGGCAATGAGAAAGAGAAATGCGGGAAAGTTTATGTGGGCACAACAAAAAGAATGCTTGGTGTAAGAATAGGAGAACATCAAAATGATATCAATAAAGGATTAGCAAAAACAGCACTGTCACAACACACTCTTAATACACTCGACCATTTGGTACACATTTTTCAATATCCAAATATCCACAGACAATTTTCTGGCATGGGCTGAAGTATCCATTACGAACTTCACATGTGAAAGTTGAAACAATCCCGTTAAATAACGTCGCTAAAATCATCAAAATACAGAATATCGGGGGTACGGTATGTGGGGGCAATACGAAGACGTGAACCTACATGGCCCATTTTCTGTTTTATGCTGCAGTATCTATTACAAAAATTCTAGGAAGACGCCGATACCGATGCTGGTATCTTTTTGAGTTCTTTTGTCCCACTCCAATTTGTTGTGGTAAAGAAAAAATAATATGTGGCAATATGTTGTGGCAAAACTCAACAACTATTTGAAAGAAACTATAGATGTAACAAAAGAGGGAATAAGATATGTGTAAAATGAAATTAAGAACCTCACTCCTACAAAAATAAGTATTGATGATAAAGAATTAGCTTATAATCACATTTTAAATATGACCATGGTTGATGGAAAGTGTGCAATGCTGTAACCAAAACGATCTCAACTAGCCGATGCTGTATATGTGCGCCATATCCAAATATTTCAATAATTTAAGCAAAAAGAACGAGGTAAGTCCCAATACTCTTGAGTTTGGAATTTCGGTATTGCACCCAAAAATACGTATTTTTGAAAGAATTCTGCATTTGGCATATAAATTGCCCGTGAAGAAATATTTAAAGAAAAGTACACAGAAAGATAGCATTAGAAACAAGTTAAAAAGCAGTAAGTTCGGCCGGGCCGAACTTTGAATACGCTCCACCATTTGGAACGAATTTGGAAATAAAATCCTGATAAATTTTTGGTAAAATTTTAAAAATACCGAATATTACCGTTATATTGATGCCTATACGACGTGGGCCCACAGAGGCATTATTTGTCATGAGTCATTACCAAATTGAAATAAACGCGAATAATGTAGCTAAAATCATCAAAGTATAGAATATAGGAAGGTACCATTATATCGGAGCTGTGCGAAGACCTGAACATGCGTAGACAATTTTTTGTCATATTCTGTAGCATCCATTACGAACTTCAAATACGACATTTCAAACAACTTCGGTGAGTATTGTACCTAAACTCGTCAAAATACCGATATAGGGAGGTACTGGTATATGGGGCCTATACGAAGATCTGGACCTGCATAGAAAATTATCTGTCACAGACTGGAGTTTCCATTACGAACTCTAAATGCGTAATTTGAAAAAATTTTGGTGAATAAAGACGCTAAAATCACCAAAATATCGAATATAGGGAGGGTACCGTTAAATGGGGGCTATACGAAGACGTGGACCTGCACAGACAATTTTCTGTCTTAGGCTGTAGTATCTATTTGGAACCTCAAATACTAAATTTGGAACTATTCCGGTGAATAATGTCGCTAAAATCATCGAAATACCGAATATCGGGAGGTACCGTTATATGGAGGCTATACGAAGACGTGGACCTGCACAGACAATTTTCTGTCTTAGGCTGTAGTATCTATTTGGAACCTCAAATACTAAATTTGGAACTATTCCGGTGAATAATGTCGCTAAAATCATCAAAATACCGAATATTGGGAGGTACCGTTATACGGGGGGCTATATGAAAACGTGGACCTACATGGCCCATTTACGAACTTAACCTGCCTACTGTTAAAATAAACCTGTGTGCAAATTTTAGCCTTGTATCTCGAAAGATAGCGTGATTACAACAGACAGACAGACGGACATCGCTGAATCGACTTAGAATTTTACGCTGATCAAGAATATATATACTTTGTTGTGTCTGACATTAGTATTTCGAGGAGTTACAAATGGAATGACAAAGTTAATATACCCTCCAAAGTATGGTGGAGGGTATAAAAGAAAGGAAAAAAGAAATCCAAGAAATATTCCGCGTGGAAACTGTTCTGTTGGTGCCTAAAGCCAATTTTGGTTATACCAATGATGGCAATACGAGTAGGAGATAAGCAGAATTAGCGGCTGACATAACAGGCATTAACCAGGAATTAATACAACAAAATTCAAAGAATGTGACTTCAACACCGCCCAACTGTATATGGAATTATACGACTGACATCCCATGACTCCATCAATGCATAAATTACTTTTACATGAAGCCACCATCAAAGATAATGCACTGCTTCCAATCGGCCAATTGTCGGAGGAGGCGGCAGAAGCTCGAAATAAACATTTTCGGTCATACAGACAGAATTTTTCAAGAAAAAATTCAAGGGAAGAATGCAACCGTGTTGTTTATGATTCTTACTTTGGATCCACTCATTAGTAGGGAAAGATCGTTAAAGAAAACTTCACACAAGATGTTTACAGTGAAGTTGTAGAACTATTAGAACCTGCCGAGCTGCACACACAATCATGTATGAGCACGAAGAAGTCGAAATAGAATCGTCTTTGAAAAAGACAGTTTAATTTATTTATAATTTTTATTTATTTAAAATTTATGAAAATAAAATGTGGTTATGTTATAGAAAACATGTTTTTCTTATTTATTTTGTAAAATTAATACATAATTTTTTTAGAATAATATATTTCAAAGCCATTAATGCCCAAAAATATTTTTGGCCGTCTAAAAGTTTTAAATCGACCACTGTGCAACGGTTCATGCCCTCTGGGAAAAATGCAAAAACCGAATTATGGTTCGAACCAACCCAAATGAAGCAGTAATTAATGAGAATCGTTTGTTTTAAATTTACAAAAAACAACACACTTTCCCTCTGTCTGTTACTTGCTTCTTTTCTCGTCCTTGTCAGCCAGTCATACATGATTTTCCTACTTCTTAGCGTCGATATATTTTTATATTAGCATATTGTCAAATGAGTATAACTGTAAATCTTCCGGAGCAATCTGGTTCAGAAATCGATTTACCTGCCAAAGCTCCAAATTTCTTCCGTCACCAATTTTAAATTTCTATTTGGGATTCGAAGTAGACTTCAAAGTAGATCTCTTTTACAAATAGGGAGTGATAGTTTATCTGGACAAAAACATTGCTAACAATTACTTTGTGAAAATGTTTCATACACTGAAATGATCATTGTGTCATTTCGACCTTTTAAAATAACATCATTAGCGAGTTTCGTAACCACTGGACCAACCAATCGAAGGATGGAAAAACAGGTAGAAGTTTCTTTTCTAATCCGACAAGTGAATCTGAAATAACTGGACTCTATATGAATCTAATATCAAACAATAACCCTTGTACTTGCATACAATGAAGAATTTGTTGCAATATCAAGGAAGTTACGCGTTTATATAATACAAAATATGGTCTGCAAACCTGAACTAGATGCTAACAAGTTAAAAAGCAGTAAGTTCGGCCGTGCCGAACTTTTAATACCCTCCACCATTTGCAACGAATTTGGAAATTTTCAAAAAATAAAATCCTTAAAAAATTCTGTTAACATTTTAAAAATAGCGAATATAGCCATTATATTGGGGTCTATACGACGTGGACATACATATGCATTGTTTTTCATAAGCCATTACCATATACAAATTCGAAACTGGACCCGCACCGACAATTTTCTGTCACAGACTGTAGTTCCCATAACGAACTTCAAATACCAAATTTAAACAATTCCGGTTAATAATGTCGCTAAAATCATCAAAATACCGAACATAGCGAGGTGCCGTTATATGGGGGCTATACGAAGACGTGGACCTGCACAGACAATTTTCAGTCTTAGGGTTGTAGTATCCATTTGGAACTTCAAATACCAAATTTGAAACAATTTCAGTGAATAATGTCGCTAAAATCATCAAAATACCGAATATAGGGAAGGTACCGTTATATTGGGGCTATACGAAGACGTGGACCTGCAAAGACAATTTTTTGTCTTAGGGTGTAGTATCCATTTGGAACTTCATATACCAGATTTGAAACAATTCCCGTGGATAATGTCGCTAAAATCATCAAAATACCGAATATCGGGAGGTACCGTTTTATGGGGGCTATACGAAGACATAGACGAAGACAGACGGACATCGCTAAATCGACTTAGAATTTTACGCTGATCAAGAATATAAATACTTTGTTGGGTCTGACATGAGTATTTCGAGGAGTTACAAACGGAATGACAAAGTTAATATACCCTCCATAGTATGGTGGAGGGTATAAAAAGCATCATTTAATACCAATCCGTGATCTATCCGAAGAAACTTAACAAAAATAATTTTCAACTTTTGTGTATTATTAAGGGGTTGTGTATTATTAAGGGGTTTGTTATATTTGGTTTGTTTTTGCTTGTTTTTATAACTTAAACTTAAAGTATTATCTATGTGGCTCGTCATGTGGTTTTGGTATTTTTATACCCTCCACCATACTATGGAAGGTATATTATTTTGTCATTCCGTTTGTAACTCCTCGAAATACTCATGTCAGCCCAACAAAGTATATATATTCTTGATCAGCGTAAAATTCTAAGTCGATTTAGCCATGTCCGTCTGTCTGTCTGTCCGTCTGTCTGTTGTAATCACGCTATCTTTCGAACAAATTGAGATAGAAGGCTAAAATTTTGCACACCTGTTTATTTTTCCAGTAGGCTGGTTATGTTCGTAAATGGGCGATGTAGGTCTACGTTTTCATATAGCCCCATATAACGGTACTTCCCGATATTCGGTGTTTTGATGATTTTAGCGACATTATTCACCGGAATTGTTTCAACTTTGGTATTTGAAGTTCGTAATAGGAACTACAGTCTGTGACAGAAAAATGTCTATGCAGGTCCAGGTCTTCGTATAGGCCCCATATATCAGTACCTCCCTATATTCGGTATTTTGACGAGTTTAGGTACAATACCCACTGAAATTGTTTGAGATATCGTAATTGATGTAGTAATGTATGCTATAGCCTGTGACAGAAAATTGTCTATGCTGGTCCAGGTCTTCGCACAGCTCCGATATAATGGTACCACCCTATATACGATATTTTGATGATTTTAGCCACCTTATTCACCGTTTATTTCAAGTTTCGAATTTGAATATGGTAATGGCTAATGGCAAACAATGTCTATGTAGGTCCACGTCGTATAGACCCCAATATAACGGCTATATTCGGTATTTTAAAATTTAACAGAATTTTTTAAGGATTATATTTTTTAAAATTTCCAAATTCGTTCCAAATGGTGGAGGGTATTCAAAGTTCGGCCCGGCCGAACTTACTGCTTTTTAACTTGTTGATTTTTGGATATTGATCTGGCGAATTTGTTGCCTTTTTGTTAGATTGGAAAAATATTCGTAAGATATTTAGCTTTCTACTCTTAATTAAAAAAATAGTTGTCATATAGTGTAAGATTTTTTTTATTTTTCTTTATTACATTTTTGTTTAATTTCCCTCATTTTGTCAGATGATAAAGCTAGATTTCTTCTTTTGCGAATTATTTAAAGGTTTGTAATCATGGAAATTCCTATTTACCACTATGTTAGAGCTGCTGACATAGTTGTTTAGAACTAAAAAACCAAGTTCACTTTATTTCTGTGTACAATTCAGAAATTCGGGAATTGTAGAGCAAAGTCGTGTGCCGTATGATTAGTGTACAAATTAGATCACGCATTCATAACTGTATAGCCATATATCATTCAAATAAATAAGTGCTGCTTACATGAGATATTTTCGGTGTTTTCTCCAAAAAAAAAGGTTTGTTTCCTAAAATATGTTCTTTTCTTATATGTGCTCCAATCCATCCATAGATAGCCATTTTTTCCTGTCAGCAAAAATTGATGGAAGCATTTGCTGGCGATGAATATGTGATTTTTTGAAGAATTTAAAGCTTTAAAAACAGAAGCCCTGCGTTCAATTGCATATCAGAAACGAAAGCAATAAACACAGCACCTGTCTTCACCCCAATTACATAAGATAATTTTTCTTTGAAATCTAAATAACAAGAAAAAAAAGCTGTAAGTTCGGCCGGTTCGAACTTTGAATACCCTCCACCATTTGCAACCAATTTGGCAATTCTCAAAAACAATTAAATCTATTAAAAATTCTGTTAAAATCTTAAAAAATCTGTCTTAGACTGTACTATCCATTACGAACTTCAAATACCAAATTCGAAACAATTCCGGTGAATAGTGTCGCTAAAATCATCAAAATACCGAATATCGGGAGGTACCGTTATATGGGGGCTATACCAAAACGTGAACATACATGGCCAATTTTCAATATCAAAAGTCCTGCAGACATAACATACATTTGAGTAAAATTTTATCAATCTACTTTAATTCGTTCGGAAGCTAGAGTGATTTCCACAGACGGCGGACATCGCTAAATCGACTTAGAATTTTATGCTGATCAAGAATATATACTTTGTGAGGTCTAAAATGTGTATTTCGAGGTGTTACAAACGGAATGACTAACTTAATATACCCTCCATACTATGGAGGAGGGTATAAAGAGAGCAAATAAAACCTTTATTTTTTGCTCTTCATCATTACACATACATAACAAATCTAGGGAGTTCATGTTGTTACCACCACTGTTGAAGCCATATCCCACTTCCCTGAGAAAGAAAAATATAGCCCATTCCAACTTTACCAAAAATTCGTTCGGAAGCTAGATTGATTTTCACAGACGGACAGATGGGCTAAAATAACTAAATCAACATAGAATCTTAAATCCTTTTTATGTGGCTATTCTTCCCAAATTAACGATGATTTTCCATACAAAATCAAATCAGCTTAAAACTTGGAAATATTAAATCGAAATATCTAGGCATACAACACTGCTTTTGGCTCCTAAAAATTCAATTATTTTAATATGTGTTAAAATTGGCAACAGTGTTCGTATATTCACATTTAAAAATAGACTAAAACAGAAAATATAACACAATGATGATAGTTTGTCTGTTCATATTTACAGAACAAAAATAAGCTTCTAAACGTCTGAAAAGATATTGAATTTCATCTTTGGGAAAGAATGTTGATAAGTTTCAAGTAGAAAGAAAAATCTATATGCATGTAATATTTTGTTTTTCATATATATAAAATAAAATTATCCTTATCTTTGTAGCATCATGTGTTGACTTTCCAATTTTTAGATTTCATTTTTAATTTTCAAATTCTAAAGTAAATAAAACCGCTTTTGTATATTTAAACAAAGCCCAACAAACTGACCATTTATTAAAAAGCCAGCATTTGAAAATTTGTGTTTAGAAATCGAGTAAATTTAAAATGACTAGTCTAAATAAGCTTAATGTTGAGCAAGAATATATTTTGCGGTGTATGAATAGTGAACTATAAAAAATGCTGGTGTGTTTTTAATATAGCTTACCTTAAATAGTTGAACCCAATTACTGCAAA